>NW_019174258.1:9561434-9678611 GCF_002260705.1 Seriola dumerili | reverse complement strand
ATGCTTACTGGAGAATAGACAGAGATGGAACAGAAACAACTAGAGTGAGAATGACTGAACTCTGGTGATAAACTGAGAAGTTAAAGTTTTACTTTTTTGTTTTATAGTTTACAACTATTTTACATAAAATCAATCAATAGGCCCAATGTGTGATGCCTCAGTGGAATTTAATACAGAATATGCAATGTTACATCTCATAGGTGTCATAATACAAGACAATTATTCATATGTTTATATTTTCATATGTTTATTACAAATAGTAGCTACCCCATCATGCAGTAAATCAGTCAGGCAGAAACGCTCACTAGCAGCTGGGTAAAAACAGTGTCAGAGCCATGCATCTGACATTTTTCTTGTTTCTTTTTAACCCTACTCAAGTAGCACTTGACATTTGGCACGAGTTGTAGTTGACTACTCAGTTGACTGAGTGTACTTTATAATAAAGCCTGCATCTCCCCACCCCACAACACATTGCCTCTCTGCCTCTTTGCATGTCAACAAACATACTCATCAGATTTCTATTTCCCCTCCACCTGGCAAAACAGGAGCCATTTTCATCATCCGGAGCGTGTGAAATTTCACACTCATTTTTCACAACACATCTTTTAATATGCACTGCTCCTTTCTTGTTTCTTCCTCTCTCCTCCTGCATATGAAATCCTTCCATTCTTGGCTGCCAACACCAAAAGATGCAGCCAATCATCTCCAAGCGATGGCAGTTACAATTTTCTGTGAACAATTTGCTCCCTTAAGAGGAAAATTGCTTTCAATATAAGCCCCCTTTGAAAGACAACAACAATAAAAAGATACAACTGTAATACCGCTGCCTCTGTCAGCACTTGGCCGGGACAGCTTCAGCAGGAACGTATGACTGGGGGATGAGGTGCTTACAAGTCAGCCTTGTAATATCAGCATCTGTGTGAGACAGTCCTGGCAAATGAATCTCACTTTGAACATAACAGCTTGGCATCACATGAAAATGACTGCCATGAGCAGTAGTTGTCAGATATGCTCTTGCCATTGTGATGGTGAATTGTCATTTATTATATGTTGTGCCTGCCCCTGTCAGCTCCTGTTGACTGTGTGTATTGATTTGCAAGAGCAGAGGGGTGCAGAGGTCACTTTGATCAACACTCTGCAACACACAGGAATCACACCGAGTTGACATTCCATTACCTGAGACAAAAAGGACTCAAAACAAAGAATATGTTAAGGAACGCTGGACTTCAATACAGCAATATGACTATAATTAAGAGAGAAATGGATGGCCTATGTTGAAATGGCTAGAGGCTGTCTACTCCCGGAGGCTATTGTGCACTGGAGACAAGTGCGCTGTCTCCTTGATATTACATGCTTGACCTTTTGGCTCTACCACTCTCCTGGTGGCCTTGCTGCATTTCCTGAGCTTCTTCAAATCAAATATTGTCCTTTTAGGTGCTCTAAAATCACATGGCACACCAAGCAGGGCAGTGATAGAACCTATATAGATACAAACTTAAATCACAATGTTTATTGTCTTGTATTTCACTTCGAGCAATACCTAAAAAAGACTCTACAGACTGAAACACTTTGGTTTGTGTTATTGCTGTTGCAACCTAACGGCAGGATGAATGAGGTTGACAAATTGAGAGAAAAGTCTATACCAGTAATTTCATACTGAATTGTATGTGTCTAAACTAAGCAAATGGAATATTTACTTTACAATGAAACATACACATAAATCCGTCACTTTATTGAATTCTACACAAAAGTCTTTTCTAGTTTTTGAATGGGTGTTTTTGATCTTGGATTGATAGCAGCTCCCACACTGCAGTTCTTTCTCCCTTTTTCTTGATTTGAATGTATCCAAGGTCAACTGCATATGTTACATACATTACAAGGTTTTCTGTTTTTTCCCAAAGTGCAAACTGAATGTTTAAGTTGTGAAGTCATTACTCACTTACAAACTATTTCAGACCTACAGAAAAGCATTATCAGCTATCAAGCTATTATCAGTAAGGTAGTGTGATTTGTACAACATCCAAGTGTAAATAAGATTTCACTGGATTGCAGGATGTAGGAGGTCTAAGGGAGGCAAAAACACTTGTTTTCAATATACAGTCACATCAGCAGACACTGAAACACGGGAACACATTACACTCACTTATCTTGTCTAGAAGATGGAGTAACATTTCAAATTGTTAGAAAAGTGTTTTTTTTTCTAAATCTCTGACAGAAATCAGTTACTGTAACTATCCTTGGAAACAAGGTGGAATTGTTAGGGGAAGTGATAGAGTCTCCTACAAGCATCCAAACATAACCAAAGTGTCTATGGGGAAGAATACTTTGCTTATACCATTGCATGTCACAAAATCAAGACACAAAGGGATACAATTTACTTTTAAATGTAATACCTTAAATTGTACTGACCTGTTCCTGGTGTGAATTTTGACTAATGCAGATTCCATATACCCAGAACATCATTGATCACTTTTAGTTGACACTTGCTGGAATTAGAATAATTACAAACCATTATTTTTACTTAAGATTTTCAGGCTCGTACACTGTAAAAGAAAATGCATGCCCCCGATAAACATATCTAAAACCCATGACATGGTTTTAAAAAGTGCATATTTGTTCATTTGTATTCTAAAAAACAAAATGACGGACCCGTGCTACTGATCTGACAGCAGCAATAAAGAAGCTGATGGCAATAATTAGGGACATGATGGTGAGCGTAGGTGTTTAGTTTGACTGCATTGTTGCAGATGAAATACGTGTCTCAGTGCTGTGCTTTGAGTGAGAGCCTGGTTGACTGGCATTATTGCGTGGGCCAACCCTGCCGCTGTCTGTCGTGCCTGTCAAAGTCATGAGAGGATCACTTTATCATCATTTGTCTGCCGCGTCTGATGCTATTGAGTAGGAGGGAGCCCTTAGGGAAATGGGGGCAGGCTGCTGTATTTGCTGTATGCTCCTTTTTTTACTTAGTTGCTGGCTTGGCTTTATCAGGATTGTTGTTACAGCCTGTCAAATTGCTTGGTAAGGTTTGTGACACTGCTCACAAAAACCAACAGCATGGCGTCATGTGGTATTACTCAGTATGATGGCTCATCAAGGCCTCAGTGGCACTGAAACAACGGCTTCAAGGGTTTGAACTGTGGCATTTACACACGATTAGAAATATCATACAGACTGGTCAAAGATGCACTGTAACTGTGTGTATGGTTTTCTCTGTTTTGCTACTGCACATTTACAGTACTTTAAAACAATGAATTATCTCTACAATTTTTTTTTATTTCCCCCGTGGATTGTATTCTCATTGTGCTGTTTACTACTTTGACAGAAAAAGTTTGGATTGTGAATGTTTTTCCAACTGATGTACGAAGACTACGAGTCTATAGCTACACTTGCACTGCTGCACAGCTGGTGCTTTGAGGTAAACACTACTGTCTGCATGCAAACATGCACACAATTATGTGGCTAACGTGGATGTATAATGGTCACCGTGTCACCATCTTTTTTTAGCATGTTAGGATGCTAATATTTGCTAATCAACAATAAAGACAAAGCACAGCGGAGGCTGATGGGTTTGGCATATATTTGGCCTTAAGTAAAAATATCAGACAAGATTTTTACCTGATGATGGAACTAGATAAAAAAAATATAAGGGGTAACCAAAGTTATTATAAATACTCCTTTGGGGAACATGGATGTCTGTACCGAAATACACGGCAATCTATCCAATAGCTGATGAGACTTCACTCAGAACCACAACCTCATGGTGGTGCCAGAGGAAAAGTCACAGGATCAACATGTCATGCAAGGATAAATTGTCTGGGAATCATGAATGTCTATACAAAATTTTGTGCCAATCAATCTTGAAGAGGTTGAGATATTTCAGTCTGGACGACAGTGTTGGACTCACCCAACATTGAGAGAGAGAGAGAGGCAGTGTCCTTTTTTTTTACATGAGTGTTATTACTATATTTTAAAAGTCTTTGCATTCTCATTAAAAAGGCCCAAAACTGATGTTTATTTCCTAAGGTAGACGTGAAGAGAGTTCAGCTTATAATGAGGCCAAATAGTCTCTCAGCATCACTAGCTGATGATATTAGCAGTGCCCATTATATGAAAACATGACACAACACTGGGAGCTCGTTAGTACAAAATTATGATGCAGAGAAGAAAATTACACGGGCTATGAGCCTGAGCACAGGAAATCACAGTATTATTCCAATACATTACACTCAAGTGAAACTGATGAAACTTCCTGTGAAACTGAGTACTCATGCTGCGGCCCAGTGGAATGAGGTTAATGAGTTCTGACTGGTATTAACATTAACAGACCATGGCAACTGAAACAGACCAGTTTGCATGACTCAGACTAACTTCAGCCTGTTTTTGAAAGATTATCATGGGTGGCTCAGTAGGTATTATGATCTCAATAGGCAGTATCAGTCGTGGTTGGACAATATGGATGATTCAGTGTCGGTTAACACGTGCCACTGCCAGTAAGCCAACATGCCAGCTGGCACTCCAGATTCTGTGTAATCATCCATCGGAAAGGTCATATCTGCAAGTTTGAAATGAGTGGACTATTTCCTGGTGAATTTCCAAAGCAAGCAAGGAAAATAATTTCTCCTCTAATGTTAGCTTGGAGAGGCAGACTGTCTCCAAAACCATACCCGCCTGAGATGGGTCATCGAAGGGCATGTGTGCACCTAATATGATAAAGCTCAGTGATACCGAATCAGCCTCTTCACAGTTATTATCAGAAGTTTGAATGGAGTGGAGTCTGCGTACATCCATCCCGGCAAAGACACCGCATGTATTATACACTGCTCTGGGGCAATCCACAATGCAAAATTGATTAATATTTGCTTTCAAAATGACACAGCTTGATGCATGGGCGCTCTCCACATGTAAATGAACACTTTAAAGGAGATGAATAGCCTCAACGGAGGATTGTAAAGTTCAAGCAGCAGATTTGCATATTTATATTACAAGTTACTGATAATAAGCAGGGCAGGAAGAAGGAAATACAATCCGTTTGTCAATGTACAATACCTGCATCACAAAACAGGGTCTTATTAGCCTCTATGAACTGATATCGTCAATTACTTACCACAATAGCTTGGATGAAAATGTACTGTGTTACGACTTTATAATACAATTTAGATGAAGACAGAGACATGAGACAACTGATGTTTCATTTAGGATGGCACCAAACTTAAAAAGAAAAAGAAAATAAACACTGTATGTAAAAACAAGAATGACCTGAATTTTATTATCAGCCATTATTTAAAAAATCATATATGAAAGTGGTTTAACTCATTTCTGTGTTGTTTGCTGGTAGACAACTTACATTTCATACTGAGGCAGAATCACAACAGCAGTTCAATCCAACCAGCTATGACAGGTTTTATGTTAAAAGGGTTTTCTCTGCAGTCATCACTTTCTTTTGGAGTGCCACAGCTCGCCTTCACATGGATTTCCTGTTCCTGAGGAGAGATACAAAGACTGGACACCACTAGAGAGACAAACTGCCATTATGTGTTGTGAGGGGAAAAACAGGAAGCTTGTGGTGTCCAGTAGTGTTCAGGATGATGTCACTTCTCTCCCTTCAGCAAAGTATTATGCCAGTGTTCCCAGTACTCTCTTGTCTCTACTGATGCTTTGCTGTGCATCAGTAGAGTTGCACAGAGTTGCAGGCAGCTGTCAAGAAAGTCAGTGGTTTTCAAATGTCATTTGGCTTGAATTACATTGAGACAAGGTGATAATAGTTATAAAACTAATAAACACAATTAAAAGTCTCCTTGTAAGCCTTTTAGGGCTTACTGCAACCACCACAATGAATAATTCTAATAGTAATAGTCCTGTATTAATACTAGTAAATAATAATTAAACCTGCATCATCCAGTTAGTGTCCATTTATAATGCTGTAACAATGAAGTTAGAAAAACTAAAGGCTTGTTTAACAAAAAAAAAAAAAAAATCCCCTCTGAGAATTGCTACCTTAACGTGGTGGATGGGTTTGTGTCTCAGTGATCACTGGGGCCTGTGCTGTCAGGGGACAACACTGGGTCTCCCATGGTAAAAACTGATGCCAGAGGAGAGGCCAGACTACGACTTATTCAACAACAACCAAAAGTAGGCCATTTTCAAGACAGTATCATTAGGGAACCCGGGGTACCCACCTGGTAGTCAGACTTGGGAGGGGAGCGTCTGGTGACTGGGCTTGTTGGGCACACCGATGGAGCCACCTCCCTGTGGACCCACCACCTGCAGGGACAGGGTTGGGGTGCAATACAGAC
Organism: Seriola dumerili; assembly: GCF_002260705.1. Taxonomy (NCBI): domain Eukaryota; kingdom Metazoa; phylum Chordata; class Actinopteri; order Carangiformes; family Carangidae; genus Seriola; species Seriola dumerili. Next base: position 9,672,318 of record NW_019174258.1, on the reverse strand, counting down.
TTGGTAATCCCAAAAGGGTAGTGAAAGTGAACTGGGAACGTTTGGCTGAGGCCCCTGTCTGTGAGGTCTTCAACTCCCACCTATGGAAGGATCCCTCCCAAGGGAGGTTGGGGATGTTGAATCCAAATGTGCCATGTTCAAAACCTCCATAATGGGTGCTGCTATCAGGAGTTGTGGTCAGAAAGTCAACGGTGCAAGTACTTTGTGTTTAGTAATAATTAGCAAATATTAGCACGCTAACATGCTAAACTACAATGGTGAACGTGGTAGTTATTCCCTGCTAAACAGGCAGCAACTAACAATTTTTTTTTTTTAATTATTAGATATTATATTATATTATATTATATTATATTATCTGCTGATTATTTCTTCAATCAATTAATCATTTGGTCTCTGAAATGTCAGAACAACTATCAGAAAATGCCAGTCACAATTTGTAAGAGCCCAAAGTGACATCTTCATATGTCTCATTACGTCTGACCAAAAGTGCAAAAGGTACAATACAATAGTATACAAATACAAAGATATTCAGTTAACACAACATATGACTAGGAGACAGAGCAATGCCTCCCATTCCAGAAGCATTTCACTGTTTCTGTTTGAGGAATGAATGAAACCATTAAGTGTTTATCAAAATTTTTGATGATTATTTTTTCTGTGTAGTAACAAATGGATTATTTGTTTCAGCTCTTTGTGTCAGCAATGTCATTGTGAGCATGTTTGCATTCTGACATTAGCATTTAGCTCAGAGCACAACGAGTTGAAGTGTAGCCTTACAGAGCTGCTAGCGTGGCTGTAGACGCTTTTGTCTTGTAAATGTACAAGGTAACTGGCTTGAAGGAAGATTTTCCTCATCAACAACTAAGTGCTGTTGAGCAAAGCACTGAGCCCCAGTGGTTCCAGTTAATGTGCTTGATAGCTCCAAAATGTTAGGTAGGTGCATGCATTTGCAACTAGTCCCCATATTCATAACAAGTTCACAGTCAATTTTTTTGTTTTTATAGGAACTCAAAAGACCAGTTAATTACTCAGCGCTTAGTGATCTTTTATGCAGATATAAAGTACTATAATAGCTGCTATCAAATACCAGATAGACTTCAATGGAGGGATGGAAGAGAACATATGTTGCATGAAGCCATTGGATGAGAAAGATGATACTGCCAAAACAATACACAATATATGAGTAATCCAATATGTGCCATATGTTTACCATACATATAGGACCTCCTCTCTTTGATGAAGTGAAAAATGAAATCAAATATCACAAATGAGGAGAGGCCATTAAATTAAGATGATAGTGACTAACCGAGTGTAACACACACCATCCTTTGAATGGGGCATTTTTTGTGTTTGGCTGACACTCAATATCTCAAGTTGGTTTTTGCCCCCTCTCTTTTTCATCAGGTGAATTGCTCCTGTTGAGCTCCTTAGCAAGTCATTATGGTGTGGCGCTTGGAGAGGACCTAGCCCTGGGCTCCAGGTGTTAAAAAGCGCTTGGCTCGGACAGCAGGCCAGACAGCAGGAGAGTCACCCAGCCAGACTGCTGCTCCTCACCTCCTCCACTCCTTCACACTGTTAGAGGGAACTCCAGCTCTGCTGACTGCATCAGAGACACACTAATTCACACATACTCCACCACAAATGCTAGACATGCACAAATAGACACACACACACACACATCTCATTTACTATATGACAGAATGTCAGGGGCAGACGCCTGTTTCGCACATTAATTCACAAAACTCTAACTATATAACCATCTTGCCAAATCTTAGCCTTAACCCTAATTGAAACAGAGTTATAAACCTAAATGGACCCAACTAACAACAAGGAGGTGTGAACTGGCAAAATGTCCTTACTATGGATGATTTTTCTGTTTTTGTGAGGTCCTTGTTTAGTACAAAAAGTACACACACATACTGCATACCCATAAGTCCATAAATGGGAGGCCAACACCAACTGAAAATGCTTATGACAGTTTCATACTAAAACACTCAGCAGACATTTAGTAAGTGCTCGGCTGTGCAAATCATCCCCTCTCAGTATCTAATAAGAATGTTAGTTTTGCTAATGAATTGGACATAAAAATCTAACAGAAGTCAGATGCAGATTTAATTTAATTTGGTACAATTGCTGTGACTATTGAAGAATGAAACATTTTTGTTGGTGTATTTATGAAGCTGATGTTGGCAAGGACAGGAAAGCGGCTGAGACCTTGCGATAGACCGAGCCATAAATCTCCATCATTTTAACAAGAAGAGACAGGAACCAATTTGTGAGATTTATGTTTTTTTCCCCTCAAATATGAACCAAGAACAGACATATCTGTGAAGCCATGACGATAACGCTAAATCTAATCAGAGTGGAAAATGAATTTTAACGGGCTTGTCGTTACAATTTAAGACTCATAAGGAGCTACTCCTTCTGTCACGTTAATTCAATTCCCGATCACAATGATCTCCACAGAACGCAGAAACTTCTGAACCATAAAGAGGGGCTTTAAGGGCAAGCATTGCATGTTTGAAAGGGCGAGATAGATCCTGTAATTGAATAATAAACAATGTCTAAATCGCATTATAGTCATCGAGAGTAACTGGATTAGAGGGAAAAATGCAAGTAAACCACATAATAATAACATATAAAGAAAATGGATTGAGAGCAGTCTGTTGGTCATTGATGGGACAGGAAGGGTCTGTGCTGCACGGCTGCTGTAGCTTCTGAATGTACCACTTTCAGCCTGCCTTGTCTACAATAGAGGTCTCATAGTCAGGCGAATGAGCATGGTCAAGCTCGCTCACACATGCATGCAAACATAAGTCACATTCTAACTGTAAATAAAAACATACAACATGAAGTATCAACTTCAGGTTCCTCATGTGAAAGCCTGTTCCTTCACAGGCTCTGACCTAGGTTTAGACTAATACTATTATAGCAGAATCACTGATATATTTATTCCTCTGAAGGGGAGAAATTAGCATTTGAAAATTATATTATAGATGAAAGAGTCTGATCTCGTTATTTAAATACATCTCTCATGACAGAGGAAGGGCTTTTTCCAAAAGAAAAGAAAAGGAAAACCACAAAACCATAAAACAACGTTAATGTACTGAGGTGGAAGAAAATGTGAAGTGCTCAATCCAATCATTACACTTGGGGAGTCATATAAATGTGGTGGAAATACATCAATGAGGGAGTGCACTAACTTAGATTTTTAGCAAACCTATTCATTTACTGGAGTCAAACAAAGTCAACAGCAAGGACATTTTCACACCTTCTGATGGAGAGTCAGAACTGTCACCATGCAGCCTTCACACCAGATGGAAACTCCGCTGTGCATGTGTATACAGAAATATGGATCTTTTATATTAGCTTCATGGATCAGACCGCCATCCTTAAGTTTTCAAGCCAATAAGGTTACACTTCCCCCATCAGGATCTCTTATACAACTCACTACTCAACTATACACACATAGAACAAAACACAGTCTCATGCACAGTCACCCGTTCACCACAGACCCACCATTTTTCCCACAGGAGGAATTAAGGGAGACATCCTGGAAGAGTGAAGAATTCAGTGCAGCTCACCCAGCATGCCTTGTAGTGCATGGTGTAATCTGATAATATCAATCATAATTGTGTTAGATGTAATCCATCTGACTTTCAGTTTGTCGGGGTCAGGGTAGAAAGCAGGACCCCACTTGCCATCAATTATCAGACATAAGAGAGTAGTGGATGGAGCTCTCCTCTATAAATAATATGGTGGCCCCGGCACGGCCGATCGATGCCGTACAGTTCCACTGTCATGGCTTTAATGGCAGCTGGCTTTCTTGGCTGTGCGGATCAATAGCGTGTCTCCTCAGGGCTCAGTCTGGGTCCGGGTCATGCCTGGTGACGGGGACGTAAATGACACCTCTGTTGTGATTGGAAAAATGCAATCCTTTGGGTTATTTAGTCCCACTACTGGATGCTTGGTCTTTTTCCAACACAGCGCCTATAGAGGGGACACCTGTTGAGATGAGTTGGATCTTCCTCTGATCATCTGCTGATACTTTGTTCTTAAAAAAAGGCATTTTTTTTCCTTTCAAAATAAAATCCCTGGTTATATGTATTTACTTTCCACCTCACAGTTACTGGGTAAAGTACAAGGTCACAGGAAAAAATTTACACATATTTACATTTTTCAGGAAAAAATCCTAACACTACAGATTTTTATTTCCCATGTTCCCAGGGTGTATAAACAGGGAAAGTGAGCCCTTTAAATTCCAAACAGGGTGGTTTGAAGTGATGTCTAATTGAAAAACATGAAGAGTCACAGCTGCTCAGTCTGAATGTCAATGGAGGCAAGAATGACAGGCAGCACAGCAGGCAACCAGGCCAAGATTGCTTGGCCAAGACTTACGAGACACATAAACAAACGCACACAAACCGAGTTAACATGGAGACGCAGACACAAAGCCAAACTAAGTGGTATCAACAAAAAAAAAGGAGCAACAGACAAATAAAAACACTAAGATGGGGGAGATGGCTAAAGTGTTCTGCCTACAAAGAAACACAAGGATAGAGGTTAAAAAACCTGACCCTTGAAAACCAAGATGTTTATCATAAGGACATAATGTTGGTTGCATGTAAAGTACTGAAACAATTAATGGATTTCCGCTGCGCACACACACACACACACACACACACACACACACACACACACACACACACACACACACACACACGCATGGACTTTGAGCTTGTTTGATTTTCCTCTAAAGCAAAACAGAAATAAATCGTTGACATCAGGCTAAAAGAGATGCAGTGAAAATATAATATTTAGCATGAAGGAAAACATGTTCTCAAATGTCAGTGTCACATGTAAAAATACTGTAACATCTCCGGGGTGAACCGATAGCTGTGTGATAAGTGTTGTTTGTGTCACAGAGAGGCCGCGGTGCTGACACAAATCTGAGCCCTTGTCCATTTTTATGGGGGAGGTGGTCAGACTGTAAGGGTTTGATGGTGTGAGAGATAAACTACATTTGTAATTAACAGAGACATGGGTGAGTAGGCAAGTGAGGCCTAGTTTGCCAGTTGGCCATCTCTGTTTTTCTTTTTCCTCCCTGGTTGTTCTAAACTGGGATAAAATGAGAAGTGAGAGTCTCATCTTTCAGAATACAGACATTTCTGTTTCATTTTGGCTGAAGAAACAGCCTGATGTGAATGAATCAACCTCTGGTGGAGCACTCAGGGTGGGGAGGAGCTCCTGAGAGCATGTCTGACTTTGATGTTAACACAATCCTTCTCTATAAAAGTGTGCTGGACAACTTTTGTTCCCCAGCATTTCAAATGCTCAGACAAAATAGTATTATAGAGCTGCTTCACTCGTAACACATTTTATACTGATACGGGATCAGCTTTGTTATACAGGTGTTACACTGTAAAATACATGGCAAAGTCATAGTTCCACTTCCATTCTGTGACATGTCCATGTTGTGTAGACGTGACATGTGGTAAGACTTCCTCAACGGATTGCTTTTTCAGTGAGACAATACTTGGAACAAAGAACAAGCTTGACACTGTTCACAGTCAGCGGCCTACAACAAAGGGAAACACAGAGTAAATGGCTCTCAGGGCCTTGACCACACTAGAAACAAGTCTCAGGTAAAATTCCTGTGCACTTTTTCCAAAAGCTTATTTCACTGAGAACAAGAAGAAACTTGTGTAAGTATAAATCAGTGCTCCAGAGGCTGTGTTCATTGTCCACAGACCTCTTTCCCAGAGAAGTAATTGAGTGTGGAGGGTTGCTGATGCTGGGAGAGAGGGAGAGTGTGTTTCTGCTCTGCTGCTGCCATCGGCCACTCTGGGCCCAGGCCGCCCTGGAACTAATGGAGCTTCCTCTGGGCTGCTTTTCCCCTCAGATGGGCACAGCTGGGGCAGATCCCCCCCACCCCTCTCACACATACCCAGGTGCCGCCTCCTCCCCCGTGCTCCTGCCTCCCAGTCCTGCTGCGCCACTGCTGGGGCTGCGCCTTCAGTCTGCTGCACAGCACTCACTCCTAACAGAAGGGGAGGTGAGCATGGGAGTTCCAGACGTGGGTGGACCACCGGGATGAGTGCTGTCAGGCTCGTATCTGCCCTCAGAGAATAGAGAATGAAGGGCGGTTGTATTGCCTTGCCCATTTCTACATAGCAGGTGTCCCCACAGAGGCCAAGACACAGGCATGCTTAAATAACACAGCCATCTAATGAGGGCAATGAAGCTCGCTGTATGTGCTGGACCAGAGGGTGGTCGGCTTTTTGATATGCCTCTGTGGAGCAGCCCTGTGGGCTCGCTCAGTCCTCCACCACTCTGACATTTTACATGGCCTGGAGACAAGGCCAGGAAAAAAGAACCTGTGTCATAAAAACATTACAACAGTGCTGTGAAGCAGGCGCACGGGACTGTTTGATGTTTTTCACCCTGCATTCTTTGTGAAGCAAAAAAACATGTCCATCAAACTTTACCAACCTCTACCATTATTTGGTATGACATGATCTGGAAGTGCTAGAGCCTTAAGCAAATTATACTTTAATTAAATGCAAATATTATTCATATACATACAGCTGATTCACCCAGTTTAAAACCATCACACAACCAAAGGCACAGCTTGCCAAGTATCATATGTCTGCAGTGATGATCTTTCACTAACAGTACCAGGGAGTGAGGACTCCCCTCCCACTTTGTGTGTGACGGATGATGCGTGTGTGAGCGGGTTATAAAAAAAGTGTACTTCCACACTGTGGAACTTGTAAAACATAGCGAGGGCTACACCCTCTGCAGCCACACAGCAGGATCCAATTAGGACTCTTATCTACTAATTATGTCCCTTACACATCTGCATTCCAGAATTAAAAAAAAAGCCTGCTGTCCTCTCTCCGTAACAAGCTCTCGAATTAATGAGATTGCTCTGTAATTGAACCTCTTCATGGGTCCCTTGGCAGGGAAAATACGCTAAGTTAAATTTGTATTAACACAGCATCAATCATAGCTGATCAAATGATAAACAGTGTTGATGATCACAGGCGCAAAGTGGTTGCAGCTTAATGTAAATGTGCTGTCCACCTTGGAGCAGAGGCACAGCAGTTAGGAGGACGAAGGTGCTGGGAAAGGTGAGAGGGAGTAAACCTGTCCCAGGCTGGGCCACTGTGGGGCGCTGTGCTCCAGATCACAAACTGTCATCAGACAGAACTGGCATGGATACACAAACACATCCAGTATGTACATGATTGTGTGTTTTAGTGTACTTGTATGTGTACAAAAACACAGATATAAACACAGATATACACACAGAAACAAAAGCTGAACAAAAGCTGTTTATTGGAAATGAAGACTGACATCCAGACGGAGGTGGAATATGTCCTGTTGTGGTTAAAACTTATGAGAAAGCATGCTACATATGTCCACATGTCAGATATAACAATTGGCTATTATGTGCAAGGGGAATAATCTGAGAGGGCCTTTGTTATACTGTCGATCAGTATACTTTTACAATGTTTTTAGACTTCTTGGTAATTCCAGTAAACTCCACATTACATCATGTGTGAGTATATATTAGGATATAATGATTATTACATTAAAAGATCAATATATATATATATATGTTTGTGATGAAACTGAAGTTCTAACAAGGTTTAAGGTTCACATGCTAATGAATGTTTGTCCCTCACTGCATGAATTTGAACTCCGGTTAAACAAAGTCACAAGTTTCAGTACAACGAAAAAGAGTAGAGTTCATTCAGTTTCCATGAACATTTATTCCATGAATGTAGATTAAATCAAACAAGCCTTATGTAACTCGAACTCTATGTGCAGATCCTGGTGGGTCTGTACTATGCACATGTAAACTAGATACAACAGGTTACAGAATTTTAATGTTTCAGTGAGAATGACATCCAATGTAAAACCTACGTACGATAGAACTGAATTATAATATGACCACTATGTTATATTTTATACAGAAAAGGCTTTTAACTTTACACTTACTTTTACACTAATGAACTATTATGTGTTTAATTGTTGACATTAAATGAATGTAACAGTAGAACAAGCTTGAATTTCCAGATTCCCATCACCAACATTACAATTTCTGGAGACTATTTGTCTGCACACAAAGAGACCGTGCTTTCCCAGGCTGTTTCAAGACTTTTTAGAGAACACAGTCATGCACTCAAGTGTCCTCAGAGTTTAACAGGTGCTTGAGAGTTAAGAGAGGGAGACATGCTAACAGTGTGGAGGTTAGCACAGGTATGTAGAGTGGAGTCCCAGTGGTAAGCACTGGATAAACACCGTGACAACATGGAACATATTCATCACTTTGCACGACATTTAACAGTACGCTCTCTTCCGAATGCTATATTGTACTTGTCTGCTTTTTATTACTAAAGATTTGACTTAAATAAACAGGTCTGTGGAAAAATGTTAATTATGAAATACACTTTTGTAGCAAAGATGTTCTTGAAACACTGTTGAGGATTTTCATGGAACAACATAATAATATGAGGAAATTTTATATTGATTGTGTAGAAGAGTGTTTTCTTAGTTTCACATTTGCTCCTTTCTCCCTCTTCATTGTTCTCTTCTCCTTTACTGCTCTTTTAGCTAGAACCTGATAATTAACAATTGTTAATAGATGTGTTCTCTGACCAGGACGTTGTGTTACTGATTGTCGAGCATGTCTTGCATATGACTGACTGAGTATCTATCTATCTATCTGGAGGTGAATGGAGAAGGTGGAGGCTTTCGTCTGAGTTTGGGCTCATTTTATTAGCATTGATTCCCTTTTTATGTATTTTGTCACAGCTAATGCTATCGATCAGAGCTGCCTCTAGCCATACCCCCTTTAAAATTTTAACAAATTATTTTTTTGTGTCTTTCATTTAGCTTCAAAAGTGTCTTATTATCATCCTTGCTCCTGTAACAAACAGACCATGATGTAAGTTTAAACCCTGCTCTGATGGGCCACATCTGCTTTGTGTATTTAGGAAATAGACACTTTTCTCAGGATTTAAATCATTTTCCATTCATTTCAGATTCACTGTACAACATTTTGGTCACAATGTAAAGATTTTGACTTTGAGACGTCACGAAATTCAAACTTACCATAAGAGATAAAGTTGGTAGATCAACAGATTCCTGTTTCTTTCCATGTATCATATTGAATGTTTGTGACATTAGCTTGTCTTTAGTGGTTATTTCAGCACACAGCGATGGAGAATCAGGTCTCACACCAACGTAGCAGCTAGAAAACGCTCTTCTCTTTTGGTGAAAAAAGGAGAAATAAAAGGAGGTGGGTTTAAAGTATCCTAGCTATTGTTGGTGTTTGCTCTCCTCTCCTCCCCATGGCTCAGCATGCTGACAGTACAGCCACGAACAGCAGCGGAGTTCACGTTCCGTTCGCCTCAAACAGGATCCCCACTGAGGAGCAGAATAGCAATTAGCATGCTAAAGGTAGCACTAATGCGGGGCTATCTTTGAACCCCCTGTGAACCAGTCTGCCCATTACTAGCTTTGGTATTGGGCAGATTGGTTCAGTGTTTATACAGGATAATCAAGCATGTGGAGTTTAGTGAACACATTTTGGAGGCTAACTTGTGTTAAACTGAGGGTCAGACACTCAGAGGGGATCTGAAATGGAACATCACATCAATGGCATTTATTCACTCAAAGAAGATCACGTTAAATATACAAAAGATAATATACAGAACAGCTAAAGGTCTGAACTTTAACTTTGGCAATGATATTCAAGCGCTTTATGACATTATGATGACAAATGCATTAGTGTTTAAGTGGTACCTTTTTGTGAGGTCAGTTCCTCAACGGATACATTTGAAAATATAAGTAAATGTTTATGTGTCAAATGTGGTTCTGTTCACACTTCTGTTTAAGATATGTAGGGAAAAATGGTTATTCTTCTACTTCATCATCTTGTTTTGTTTAACAACAGTTGCAATAGCAGCATCACTGTCATCCTCCAGTGAGGAGCTGGGTTGGATACTATGTTTGGTCTCAGCTAGGACTGTAACTAAGTATTATTTTCATTAACAATTTAATCTGGAAATTATTTTTTTGATCAACTGATTAATCACCTAAATATCTATAAGAGTCTGACCGACAGTCCTGACACGAAAGATATTCAGTTTGCAATGACGTAAAACATAACTTAAAATCCTCACACTGGAGAAGCTGAAGTGTTTGCTTGAAATTGAATTTCAAAAGTGTTAATTGATTCATTTTATGTTTCTGTAATGAACATATTGATTAATCCACTAATTGTTCAGCTTTAGTCTGAGCATACCTGTTCTGTTGCCTCATATCCTGTTCATGATGACTAATTTTGTGTTATGCAAAAGCCAAACATACATTAGATGTTGTTTTTCTTTTATTGACATAGCTCTCTGTTTCTGTTGACAGTCGACCACAAAAGTATAAAACAGGTATTTGAGTGAACTAAATGAGTCATCTCTGTGCAGCTGTTTAGTATTTTGTACCTCTGTAGTTGTCTGACAGGATAAACAATACTATGGCAATGAAAGCAACTAAATTGTGTTGTATCAACTGCATTAAGATACAAACAAAGTGTTTACAGAGTGCAGGAGACAACAAGAAGCAGAGCTGTAAGTTCTCACCCATGAGAAGCTGACAATCATACGTCAGCCTCTTTGAACAGTTCAGGTTTTCACACTAGAACATGATTCAAAATTCACCCACTCTGGAGAAATTGTGTTCCTGTGGCAGATGTTGACTTAAAGTGAATGGAAGCTCAAAACAGACAAAAAAAAAAAAGAAAAGATGGGTCTTCAGATTTAGAGTTGACACGGTCTGAGTCGCCCGTGTGACATCAGAGCTACAGATCAGAGTGTGTGTGCTGAGACGGACCCGAGCGGTCCTCATCAGCTTATGGTAATGTTGTGAACAGTGTGACTGCTCCGATAGAAAGCCAGCTGACAGCCAGTGACATGGCCTGCCCGTCACCTGACACCTGCCAATAGAGGGGGAGGGCCACACACACACACACACACATAAACACATGCACAAATACACACACCTGATAATCATTGAATTATACACAGAGCGCCTCTTTCACTAACCTCTCCTCTCCCGGGACCCAGCTGTTCATGAAATACCTCCCAGTAAGACAGTGGGGATGGAGGAGAGGGGCAGCTGGGGGAGGCTGGAGGGAGGGGCGGAGGGGAAGTGGAGAAAAGGCATAGAAAAAAAAAAAAAATCACGCCTCACTGGCTCCCAATACCATGCACATTTTTAAGAGAGCCAAAGTGAAAAGATACAATTTCACTCAATGAGGCGGCCTGCAAAGGCAGGCACAAAGGAGACAAGATAGTGCAATCTAGAGGTCACTGACACTGCCTCTGCTGTAATTACTACACTTCCTTTAATACTTCTGAAATGCAACTGTTCTCCCACCCCCATCACCCTCCCAACCACCCCAGCACACACACGCACGCGCACACACACACACACACCTAATCCAGACAAACATTAATATATCTGTAAAAGAACAAGTGCTCACTAGTATGCGAGCTGAATGCTGTCTTTATTTTCTCAGGATCAGGCTTTTAATACACTGATCTTATTGATATTTGATGACAAAAAGCAGGTTTGTGACCCTTTACCACGACCTCTGGATTCTGCCATAAAAACATATTCCCTACCCTCACTTCTCACTCCGCTGACTGTCAATAGGTGAATAAGATACATAATAACAGCAGCTCTTTGGTCTCAGGTAACATGTCTGTGGCATTAAACTGCAGGTCACAGTGATGATCAAGAGTATCAGAGCTGAAATAGGTAAACCAAACCCAAACACACACTAACTCAAATGGACATAAAAGGTATTGCAGACCTATGGGTTTGGTCTGGTCTCCACTGAAACTTTAAAGTCTATTATTTGGCTTTAGTCTGTGTTTGGTCAAAATATAGGTCTACTGCAACTTTCCCTTAAAGTACAGGGTTACAGCCAGACTAATCTGGAACAGTTTTCAATTGCAATTCAGGTTCGAGTTTGCAATTTTCAAACAGGAAAGTAATGGTAAAATCCAAAGAGATTCAAAGTGCATCTTCTGTTTGTACACTGCTTGACGCTTTATCATTTTTCAAATCAAAGTTCTGTCCCACAAGAGAAATTCAAGGGTTGAATGGGAATGAATCACATCAAAAAGCAGTGTATTTGTCTTGGGTTAAGTTTTGATGTGTGTGCTTGTGTTGCTGTTTTAAAGGATTGCAAGCAGGGTAAAAGGAAAGGGCTGCAGTCAACAAAAGGCATTATATACCGTGCCCTGCCAACCACTTAAGATATCTTTGAAGATGAATCAATCACTATATTATAGTGAAAGTCCACAAGGTGCCTGGCTCATGATCGAACACTGCGTCTGCACTTCATAGCAGTCTACAGGGCATTGATGCTCTGATTGATCGCAGAATGGAAGTGACTGGAAAGAAGAAAAGGATTACGCTTGTCAAACGCAGTCAATACACCAGGCCGGTGGTCAAATGTTTGCAGTAAATCTCAAATAGTGTCTGCAAAGCTAAAAGGGAAAAACAGGCAAAAAAAAAAAAAATTCATTTGCTCAGAGGACCATCCTCTTGCATCCCCACTCAAACTGACAGGCCTGCAAATATGCAGTGGGATGAGTAGCCTAAGGCTTTAGGAGATTAGCAATGCTTTAAACATCAAAACAGCCCTTCCTATTATCTCGAGAGGAACCTGCCATCTAAAAGTGAACAGATTTAGCTCAGAACAAAGAATAAACTGTTTCATACACAATCGATGTGCATTATTGTTTCACTTCTGCAAGATTGTGATTTCAAACTCTTCACACCACAGGTTCAGTGTGCGTCTCTTGACAGTACTGGTATTAAGTGTTGCCCCATTTGAAGAAATTATGCGCACAAGTCAAAGCATCAAATCCCTCCGTTGGCATGAGGATATTGGAAACAGGTAACAATGATATCTGCGCATCAACCAGAGCTCAGCAGGGCTGCTATTGGGCTTAGTGTATTCAATGCGCCAATAGGCTGAGTGTTATTTACAGGGGGTTTTTCTTTTATGGAAAAATCAAGATGTGATTGATTCAGGTTAATGTGACTGGAAGCCAGCACCAAGCAGCATTTCAGTGCTCAGGTTAACAGAAAACCCTAACTTCCATAAAGTGCTATAGAGATAAATCACTGTTATCTTGACAGCACTGACAGCAGTTTAAGCAGCGGCAATCATCGGAAGCACCTCGGGAGCCCCTGCGCTGCATTTTGCAAAATGTCATGGGGGGTTGATGGAAGGGGAGGAGACAGGGTGGGCTGGCATAGAGATTCAAGGTGGGGGGAGGAGGGGGTCACCGGGAGAGATGGTCATATCAACCACCCATCAGTGTGCAGGTGCTCTACATAAACGTCCCAGAGCAGTAAGCAAATTCTGTTGACGAATAAAGGTAATAAAACAAAGAGGGGTTGGTGGGGCGACCGATCCCCCGTGTATTCCCATCGCACTGCGCGCTCACTCACTCACCAGCTCACCCGAGTGAGATTATGGTGTTTGCTTTTATCTGTCAGAGATCAATATTTCAAACGTCCGATAAAAGAGAAAATTGAACTGGGAATAGACTGAAGTGCTGTAAAAGTACAAAGCACAATTATCAAAAAGCACTTAAACTGCCTTATAGGATACACATATTAAAAATGCTCACATGGATGTCTCACAGCCATAATGAGAGCTGGTTGTGGTCTCCCATCCCCACTTGCCTCACTGCTGTCTTTTGATCACAACACAGTGTCCTTCTGGATGGAGGCACAGTGGTCAATGCACTCTGGGTAGTATTATGGACCCCTGGAGGCGCTAACTGTGTTTTAACACACCACCATTAGGTGTGATTGGGCTCTTTTGGCCTTTATGGGAAGTGCATTACGGATTTAAACTTTGTGTGAGAGTGCTAACTGTGTGATACAAGGACATGTGACAGGCCATTGGAAAACAAACAGAAAAGGAGGCAAGTTCATAACCCTCTTTTGTTAGAAGAACGTCACTCACTTTATTCTGTGTAATGGTTGCTCTGTTGCCAAGAACTCCACTTCATGTCATGCTTGCAGCACAGAATTAGACTGTTAAGGTTCTGAGTAGCTCAGCAGATAAAATTAGCTGACCGCAAGGTTGAGGATTCAACTCCAAGTGAAGCTCAATGGGTAGAGCAAGGCACTGCACATAACCCTGGGTTAAGTAGAATTCCTCCTGTGACAACCCTGTCTCCAATAAAATACTCCTAAACTGTTGTCCCAACATAATGGCAATGTAATCACTGGCAGCTGGACTATGTTCAAAGGTGATTTCTTTTTTTCTTTTTTCTTTTTTTTAATGAATAAATAAAGTGCTACATTTATTAACAACAGCAGAGTTGCCAAGGAAATGGAGCGTTCACATCACAGTCCTGTGTATGGTTATGGCGGGCGTTGCAGCTGTGTCACTGACCTGCTGCGGCTCACGCGTGTGTGTATGTTAACACTGTTGCGTAGCTGCTATTGCCAGCTCTATGTTTCTACACACAGTTAAGATTTATTTTCATTATAAATTAATTTCTTACTTATTTTTGAATTGCCAATTCTCCACATGCAGCTGCTAAAATCATTTAAAAAATTATTTATACATTAAAAATATTTATATAGTTTTTTTAATGTCAATTTGACCAACAACAGGTCTTTTCCTTGTCTATTTCTGCTAGGAACCATGCACATCACGTGTGGAAAATAAGCAAGACGTCGTATCTCTACATCAAACGATGCAGCCGCGAGGGGTGCGTTGCGACCGTTCTAACCCGTTAACATGGGTGCCAAAATGAAAACCAAGACGTGCTGCAACTGCCATGCATGCACCATGCAGCCAGTGTGTTCCAGGCCTTAGGTTACGCAGCAAAAGCACTTTGGTTAAGGTTGAGAAAATATTGTCGTTTAAGTTAAATGTGAATCAACACATTGCATCTGAAGTCACTTTGAACTTTGTCTGTATTCAACCAGATCACAATCTTTCCCTAACCTTAGTTTCTAAACATAACCATAAAACAGTTTAATGATACTGTAGTTACTACCTACGAGATCAGATATTTTGGTGGAAAACAAGGTCGCTGTCTGTGAACATTTTACTGATACAATCCGTATCAACATAGTTGTGACTTGCCAAATACGTGAAATAGTAACATATCCTCATTCCCTTAAAGGAGCTATTTGTAAGTTTTGTCTGCCAGTGACGCAGAGAACAAAAGCAGCGCTATGTCTTCAGGGCAGATTGGAGGCGACGGTGAATCGCTATGGGAAAGCGACGAGATGTGATGGTGAAGGAGTCAAGAGTTAAAGTTGGCGTTGCTTTCCACCACTGGAGACAGCTCTTGGTGAGTAAAGGACTTAAGTTTGCTGCTGAACTCACAGCATTTCTTCTAGACGTTTAAGTAAACTGGTGTTAATGCTATGTAGCAATAACAATAGCTCCTTTAACAGAAAATGTAATCCAGTCACAATTGTGTTTCTGTCAAAATGTATTCCCTGTTTGCAAATTAATTGTCGCCCTGTGGTTAATGTGCAGTTAGGTTCAGGCAACAAAAGCAGTTTGGTATAGGGAAAGATTGTAGTTCTGGTTATATTTAGTCACTCATAGAACTTTGTTATTGGTTATTGATTTCCAGATTAAATGAAACCTTGACACAGATTGGGGTGGGATTTTGCTATTACTTAGCATCCTGTTGCAGAAGAGATGGGAAATTGCAAGGGCATGATGCAGAAATTAATTCTACAGTGTATTATATTTGGAATATCCCTTTAAGCAGAGAACATTAGATAATGAGTCAGCGATGCAGGTTTCCATTATGAAGATATAGAAAGCTTGCTTTTACTGATATCCGGGAATCTTCAGATAAAGACATCCTATTACTCCTTGTCATGATATGATACCCTGGCCTATTCTTTTCCACCCTATCTAAATGATCCTTCATTACAAACCTGATCAATATGCTCTCTTGATTAAGTGGGATGAGAGACACTCATTTCATTTTCAAGCATTTTTACGAATCGATGGCAAGATTATCTTCCAACAGACGACAGAGATGCAAGGAAGACATTCTGAACACAGGCCAATAACCTCATCTCTCACCCTTTTGTTTTTGTCAAACACCTACCAAAACACGCACACGCAAACACACACATACACACACACAATATATTGAAAATATATTGTGACACAGTGCTTCACGACTTGCATAACTTTCATGAATATGGACACATTAGGACAATAAGCACGCTGAAACACTGACTACACAGCTGCAGAGTAAATTATGGAACTTGGTAATCACCGGCCTAATATAATTGCAGACAGAGCTTTTAATCGGGAATGGTAAGACATTAAGTAAATTAGTTTTTAAAGATTTAAGATGTTTAAAGATTTCATTTGCAGGTACCTCTGATTCAGTGTGGCAAGGGGAATCACTGTTGATTGAAACTGATAGATGGTGGACCTCTGTAAAATGTGTCGACACTGCAAAGCCAGGCTTCATTATGGAATAGTATTTACCTCACATTCCCTCTACGTAGGGTTTTAACCTTTGTTTATCCTGTGAAGTGCACATGGTGTTTTCCGGTAAGACTTGCTTCATTTTATTGCTGTTTATTTGTGTGTGCTTTTATAGCTTGTAGCTGCAGAGTAGACATATTGTCTCTTATTGTAATTTTATCTCCAAAGATATAAACAGTAAACTAGGCTAATACAGTATTGTATACTATACTGTAGCTGCGACAGCATGCTGCACCTTGATTGTAGTTCTTTAAAACAGTTTAACAATTTTGGAAGTATGCTTTTTTGCTTTTTAATTAATGCCGTAGATAACTTTGCACCAAAGATACATTTTTTGATCTGATACCCGTGGTGGACATGGTCACATGACTTCCTCAAAAATGTGGACACACATTCCCAGCTTTGAGAATTGTATAGTATCTTGTGTGAACCAATAAAGATCACGACTTTTTACTGTTATGGCCAGAAATAGCAAGCGCCGCTTAAAAGATAAAACTGGAAATGGAACCAAAATAGTATAAAGTCAATAATGTTAACTGTGTGACACCTCAATGTGATGACAAGATTTGGGGGAAGTCACTGCACCTGATGTAACAACCCCAAAACAAGTGAAATACAAGTTGTTAATTGGGGACCTTAAATCTTGGCTTGTTAACTGCACACTTTTAGACTATGGACATAGCAAAGGTAGCTGTTTGTTGTTGTCAGAATGAGAATAACAGGAATAACAGCCCAAATTCTAATTTAGGAATGTTAATACATCATTCCAAGGTCTTTAGTCCCACTTCTAACCTTATAGTGTGACATTCCCAGGCTGCCCAGGTATTTAGCTTTTCTCACATGCTACTTTAAGTGAGCACCATCCACTTATTTCCAAGAAAAGATACTTGTGGTAATAGCATACAAACCACAGGAAACAAGAAGCAGTCATATTACTATCAGCCTAAGCCTGTTGGAGATGTTTCTTTTGTTATTCAAGTCGAGGATGTTAAGGGTTTTTAAGCCCAGCCACATCCGAGTCCTGCTCTCAAGGACGGGAACAATGAGAAAAAAAGGCCCATGAGAGGATACATTTTTTCCCATTGCTGTTCAGAAATACAACATTTTATAGGTTGACCCATTAAAGAGGGGGCGCTGGAGTCACTCGAGGGACTTCAATTAACCCCGGGGGCAGTTTGGTCTGCCGCTCACTGACTCCGGGCACAGGCTCTCCAGGGTTTGCCTCGCGCTCTAGCCACCTGACAGTGAGCTAAACAGACTCAATCGATGCCTGTAAAAGAGAGGCGAGTGAGGTGGTGTGCTGTCACCCACCACACTACACTCTTCCTCCTTCTGGTGCCCTTCAGCTTTAATTTTTCCAGGATTCAAATCACATTTTTGATATTTGCTTTATATGATAGAAAACTGAAGAGAAAAATCTTCGGGGAAGAATTAAAGGCTGTGTGCTGGCCTCAAGGGTACCGATCTGAGGCTCAACCTAATTTGGAAAAATAGAAAGGTCTTGCTGTGTTATTATCATTTGTGCTGGTGCATTTGATACTGGGCTGCCTCTGGGGGTTGAGCAAACAGACGCTGGTGGCGAGAGGTGACATCTTAAAGCGATATTTCACTTTTGTGAACTGTTTTCACTTAACAGAAGTTCAGGAGCATACAATCTCCAACATTAGTTGCCCAGGGGATCCTTTGACTCCAGCCCCCACCGAAACACACACACACACACACACACACACACACACACACACACACACACACACACACACACACACACACACTTTGAGGCACTGAGTTGATCACAGAAACTATTGCAGATAGCTACTTGAAGAGCAAGTAGTGAGGCCAGTTTTTACACTATGCAGTCAACTTTCACTTTAGGTAAAGTTTAATGATATTTCTGACTTACAAAGATTAAGAAGACTTTCACATTGTCATCTTGATTGCAGAGAAAGGGGACGGGGTATAATCTTGAACTGGGTCAGATCAGTGTGGGAAAATTCAGCCCTCAGTTCAATAAATTCAAACAGCTCCATGTTATGAGACGTGGGATAGTGCAGCTTGCGCACACTGTCTTGGCCCCTGTGAGGATAATTCATTAACTTCCCTAATCCTCTCATGTGGTGTTGCAGCAGAAAAAGATGAAAAGCTCACTGAATATCAAAAACAACGGTTTCTGAGCTCCTCGCAATGGCCCTCTTTCACAAGTGTCTCTGAAAAAGATGCTACATGTTCCAAGCATGCACGTCCTGTGTTAATGAGCTTTGAAATACATTTTCGGCAGCTTATGGCTGCTGCGCACCGCTGTGGGATGAGAACAGCTCAATAAAATATACACAGGAGGTCGAAACGGTAGGGAAATAAAAACCCCTTTTTGACAATGTTAAGCCTCGCAGCTGCTTTGAGGCAACTGAAGGGTTTTTATCAGCTCTTCAGATGTTGGATCATAGGGCGCCGAAAGCTTTCCAAGGGTAAGCAAAGTCAGAGGAGTCAGTACTGTACTAGCACATGCCTCTACCCACATGATTAACACACATGTCATGGTGCTGTCTTGTATTATCTATCTGCACTATATATGAGGTCTAGCTGTCTTTATTCCTCGTACCGAATATTTGTATGTACTGTGAGAATATATGTAAAAGTGTCTCTTAATTGTCAATGTGCAAGTGTTTCCATATTTATTAATTAAGCAGAATTTGATCTGACTTTTTTCAAGGAATGAGGATAACACAACACAGACCTGAGCAGTCTTCGACTGTTGGCTGCTGCTCAACTCTATGGGAAAGTAAAACTAAACCAAACGTTTGCAGCTTACATTACAGCACATAAACACACTACCTTATCCATGCCTTATACTTTTGCTCTGGCGTTTTTTTTTTTTTTTTTTTCAAAAGACTCAATCCTTCCAACTCTTTGGACACCTAATATCACCCTTACTACAACGCCATGCACACCAAAGTCTGATAGGCTTGATGTGCGTAGTAACAGTTGCTAAGCTATGACTGGACAATCACTATTTGGTGAAGGAGTTTAATGACCAGCTAATTTTTTAAAAGCATTTTAACAGTTCTGTTTATATGAGTAAAGTATGAGAAGGATGCCCATATTGTTTCCATTAAAAATATACAGAACAATAGCAAGTGTAGATCATCATAGGAGATCATTTGGAAGTAAATTTAGTATACTTTTATAAGAAAATGTACCATTGCTGATCTAATGCTGCAAACCCTTACTTGCTATTCCAAGAGAGCCCAAAGACTTCTGTGTCAACACAGATGACGTTTCAGGTGGATTTTCAGTTGTCCGCTTTATGCCATTGTTATACTTTCCATATCCACGAGTATGCAAGGGTCAGCTGGGGTTCGCATGGCATTAATTTCGTCATTGGAGGGTGTGCACAAGGCTCTGGTGCGGATGTGCGCATACCTGCCAATTTGCACATGAGCTGGAAAACAAACATGGATGCTGACAAGAAAGGCTGTGTGAGGACGTCTGCCACTTCCCTCAGCTCTGCAATTCATTCTTAATAGAATGAGTCCAGCAGATGAAGCAGCTCATCTTCTTGCAGAGATCACGACATTTTGATTTGATTCATAGAGCACATGCAGAGAATATGTAGACAACTATCTACTCTGCACGTATGGACGGTGTCCTCGAAGCAGACTCCAAGCAAAGTATAAATGAAGGCAACTACGCATATGTCGTGTCTGCAGCTGTTGGTGTACGTATCCACCAGGAAATGATTGGTTATATGCTGTTACATGTATCTATCAGAACAGATATGCTTTAATCAATCCAGCTGTCTACACAGGGAACTAACGGCTTGTGTCTTATGTGTGTGTTATGCTCATAAATACGGTCTGAAGTGCAACTTTCATACACAAAGTCTATCTTCCTAGATTGTTCGTGCATATGTAAAGTAAACTGTATATTGTGCCTTGAACGCTTCCAAAATGCAGGTGACCTACAACACCATGGCTGAACACCTCCTGTGTAGACACATGGAGCACCGGAGCTACTGCTGCTGCTCTGTTAACATGCTCACACTACGTCGTCCTCTGTGTCTCGCACTGTATCCTTGTAAGGAAGAATGAACTCTTGAAGAAATTGAGGAAGCTGCTTTGACATAGTAAAGAATGGAGATATCAAAGGCAACTGCACTTCAGGAAAATAAAATCTTGAGAAAGTCAATTGAGTGAACTAGTAAAGAGGTATGATACTGACATGAGTTGGTTTATAGTTGAAAAATGAATTCCTTGACCATACGTAGCAACCCAGGACAAGGTTTCTGCCTGTGTAGATAGTGTTAGGAAGGAGAGGTCAAGTAACAAAAGCTGTTTTCAGACAAACGTTTCAGGAGCGCTCTATACTGACCTTGCTCTCACACTGCAGCATAGGTTAATGACTTTGCACCTGGCCTAGGCTCCCAACAGTGATTTTTCAGAGCTTGTTGTGTGATGTATGATACAGTGATTGTTTGGGGTGAGTATAACTTAAAAGAATGCCATCTCGCTGACATTCTGGATGATGAAATAAGAGGCACTTTAGGTAATTCCTCTGATAAAGCAGCCCGACCCCATGGCGGATGATAGAATCAAAAGCATTTGCGCAGGTCGCTGTCAGGATCATCTGTCTAGTCAGTCCATTAAGGCTGAGCGCCATTGCTTCAACTCCCTGCCAAGACAGCATGATGCTCCAGTGTCCTAAGTGGGAACATCCTCCATGAAGATGACAGTCTTAACCACAGCACCTTACACTGATGGAGCAGGTTGGGAGACTGTTTTTCTTACAGGCATGTTTATGGGTCATTCTGCAGCTGATAGACACACACTGTGACCTGCTGGTTATGTGATGACCCTTCAAAGTACAAGGCTGCTGTGCCCTGAGCTCTGGTATCTCTATGTCAGTTATGATCATGGTGAAGAAAAAACCTCTTACCTTGCTGGGAATAAAATTCAGAAGTCACATAGTCAGTCATCAAGGTGCAGTTCCAGAGTTTATGACTGGCTTCTCAAATGTAAGTTA
Organism: Seriola dumerili; assembly: GCF_002260705.1. Lineage (NCBI taxonomy): Eukaryota > Metazoa > Chordata > Actinopteri > Carangiformes > Carangidae > Seriola > Seriola dumerili. The sequence goes on along the minus strand of NW_019174258.1, from coordinate 9,650,720 downwards.
ATTTTGACTTAGCATGGCAATATCCTGTCTGTATCCATATCCTGTTCTCTGATGTAGGAGTCTGTGTTTGCTGGGAGTGGAGGGTGTTTAACATCAAAAATGATGATATTGCATCAAGACTATAAATAAGTGAGTAAATATGTGGACAGGAAGCAGGATGACAGATAGCAGCACTCGCTGCAGCCCATTAGTTGTTGACAGCTTCTGCAAGGGAAGCAGGCCGGAATCTGTGGCCTGTAATTCTGTCTCATTACCACGCCAGTCGGCACTTCCTCCCTCAGACCTTTAATTCATCTCTTATAGTTTGCCTGTCGCCGGCCTTTTGTTTTATGGCAAACTAACTCGTGTGCTATGATGCCTGATTTATGGCGGTCATTGCACGCCTACAAATCAGAGAATATTTTCATTGATTACCTCAAATTGTCTAATCTTTTCTATGTTCTTGGCCCCTGATTGGATGGTATTTACTGATTGCCTCTTCTAAACTTAAAAATCAATCAGTGGCCACAATCAGAGTGGCTGGATGAATCCAGGCCAAGGCAGCTGCTCCTCCTCCAAATAATCTCTGAGGCATCAAATGAATTCTAATTCTAGATGATGTTTATATATGCAGCACTTATCTACCATACAAAGACTAGAATTTATGTAATGCACTGGGTCTTTATTTTGAAGTTTACTGTATTTAAGTCGATGCATTTAAAAGTCCCAGTAAAAGTCAAAGTGCATGCCTCATACTAGAGAAACTCGGGCCTTGGTTTTTAAAAAAAATCTCTTCACCCACTCCATTCCTAATTTTTCCCTGCAAGTTATGTAACACAACACACATGATATTACCGTTATAAACTAAGATAAGGCTCTAGCGATGGCAATGTTGTTTGTTCTTGATCAGTGCAACACATTGATGGAGATAGCTCAAAACTTATTTGATATATTGCCAAGAAATTTTGTACTGACATGAATCCTAATGACTTTGGTGACTCTTAGTTTTGGTATTTAGTAATATCATCTTAGTGCCTGTTGGTGTCTCGTCTTTGAAAGGCGACACAATTGATTTCAAAATGAGAATCAGTCCCAGCATGACATCACAAACAACACATGGTAAAGATACAGTGCCAGAGATAAATTTATAGTAAGAATTCTACTCTCACCGGCTGAAATGACAAAAACAAGCCACTGTTGCAGTCAGACACTATGTTTCCAGCAACACTATCTAAATCTTATTTCACTCCTCTGCAGCTTCTTTGGCCCTTTGTCATTATCAGACTCATTTTCCTGACAGTGACCCCAGCTTTCACTTGCACTTTTGACATAAGCTGACTTCCTGATACAAGGTGTGGCGGATAATTATAGAATGCATTCAGGGCAGCAGAGGTGTGCTGCTGTCTGGGCTGAATCTAATGCAGTCACATCTGTTTAACTTCACCATGCGGGAGCACCTACAGGTCTACAAGGGAGAAAACAAAGCGACACAGAAAGGGAGGCACTGCCGGTGAGGCTGGACAGGTTTAATGCTCTGGCCACTGGCATCTCGTACGGTATCGAACAACAAGGAGGAATCTGCACGTTTGTGGAGGGGACGCGGGATCAGAGCGTGTGATATGAGTCTCTGATGACAAGTGCTGATTTATATTGAGGTGGACGTGGATGTACAGAGCCCTGAGGGTGGCTCACCTACTCACACATTACCGTCACTGTCAGGAAGGAAGAAAGGGGGAGAGAAAGAGAGAGAGAAAGAGAGTTTTATTAATGCAAGATAACCACAAGGAGCAAGACTCTCAAAACCTGGAGACCAAATGCAGTTTTATTACACTGAACAAATAATTTGTAAATATTTCCAATATTTTCCTATTTTAATTTGCTCCTCTCTGTCACAGGGTTAAGGTATGGCCATGGATGCTCTTGAATAATTGCAGTGCTGAGGCTGTCCACTGAAGAGAAATGACAGCATCAGTCATTTCAGCAATTGCTTTACAAGACTGAGAGTTTACAGCCATCGCAGCAGCTCTGGGAGGCTGTGCGGCGGTGCTTTCAGCTAAATGCTAACGTCCACATGCTTAGATGCTAACAAAGTGTTGTTAACATGCTGATGTTTAGCATGTATAAAGTTAAACATCTTAGTTTTGTGTGTTCGTATGCTAACATTTGTTAATTAGCACCAAATTACCAGCAAACTAATAAACCACCATGGGAGCAAATGACTTTTGCAAGTATTTTGTCAAACACAAGCTTTGACCCTCCGAGGATCGTTAGACTCGTCAGTTTTCATCTTTATGGATCATGAATGTCTGTGGAAATTTTTTTTGCCAATCTAAGTGATAGTTGTTGCGATATCTCAGTCTGTGGTGGTCAAAACGGTGGACTGATGAACATAAGAGCCACACTGCTAATGGATACACACTGGGTAAAAAGAGTGACAGTTGCCATGGGTAAAGAACTTCATCAATAGAAAATCTCTCCAAAAACATGCCCGACTCTGGCCACACTGTGTACACATCTGGAACTTAAAACGATTTCTTGTATCTCTTGTGTGTGTGTGTGTGTGTGTGTGTGTGTGTGTGTGTGTGTGTGTGTGTGTATAATGTGAAGAGATGATATTAACCAAGTGGTGTAGCATTTATTTTGCTAAAAAACCCACGTGTTTCCTTCAGACCTCAAGTGATACAGTTTTTGTGTCAGTATGCACCATTTCTATTGGTAATGTAAATCTTAAATTGGAAAAAATCTAAACATTTTACAGTCTATTTGAGTTATTCAATAAGAAACTATCAAACAACAAACATTCAAAGAAAAGAGCAAAGCAGAGAGATAGAAGATTATTGGCAATGAACACATTTTTTGGTCACAGACATTTCGTACATATGCTACTGTCAGATTACTGTACGTTAGACCTTTCTAGGTTGGTGTTGCATGAAAGTTACATGTGTTATGTGATTAACACATAATATGCCTCTGGCAGGGATGTGGATGTCTGCAAAATTTGATATACCCAATGCAAAATATATAAAAGAGAAAGGGTGCGAGGCGTGTGTGCTATATGTGAAAAAGAGAAAGAGAGCGAGACAGGCATGGCGTGAGAGCAATTACCCTCAGTAATTTCATCTGCTGACATACACGTTGTAGGATCATTTCAAACTGCAGGTCTGAAATGGGAATTTTTAAGCTCAGCCATTAAAATCTAAGAATTCAAATAACTTTCTTCATTGAGAATTTTATAGATTCCACATTACAAATGACCTTGAAAAGAGAAAAAAAGAAATGCTAGTGAAAAAGTGCTTGCTGGGATAGAGTTACAGAGGAGGTTAAAATGGTTTTAAACGGTTGACAAAGGTACAAAGTGGGAACTGTGAGGGCCTGGTCTGACTCTGAGTAAATGAGTGAGGTTCAGTGTTTTTAAGGCAGCACTTTGTGGTGTACATCAGACAACATTATTAGGTAAAATGTGCATACTTAGATCAGACTCATCACATGGCAGGGTTAATGCTGTCATTACGCAGCGCTGCAATTATAGCAATCAAAAGATGTGTTTTCCGTATCATGTTATCAGACGAATGCATTATTACAATTTTTCTTTGATGATATCAGAGCCTGTGATCTTACAAAGGAAAAAACATTATGAACCAAAACTGTTCCATTGCAATCAACCCCTGATGAGTAAGCCATCTTTGACTGATTAAAAACTCCATCATACATTTTTGAGGGACTTCCTGTTTGGTCTGTCTCACATCCCTGCCTAAGAACAGCACCCTGTCTGTTGAGTGTTTTGCTGTTCGCTTCATTTAAGTCCTCTCAAATATTTACAGAGCTCCTTTTAATAACTGCATTTCCTTCACCGTTTTTTTCCCCCTCTCTCTGCTTATAAGCATTTTAGCAGCTCCAGCCTGATTTTGCTCCATGAGAGATTACAGTGATAAGAAAATCTAAACATCCGCCAGGTTTATCCTTCATAGACTGTGTTTTCAGTGGCGCACATTGTCTCTGACAATTAACCCTGAGAAATGGGAGTCCTTTGGTTGCAGGCCTTGCCTTTATTGTATGCTGACAGACAATTCCCTCTGGGGTCACAACTCTGCAGCCACACAGAGACAATAGGAAGACAACAGAAAAGACAAACCACAGAAATGAGCTACGAGGAACAGCATGGCTTTTAACTCCTGTGGGGGAATAACTCCCCGAACAAGTAAAGGCAGGTAACATCAAGCTCATCCACTGTCCACCTCGCCTCAGTGGCTATCTACTGTTTTCTCCTCATATCACCTCACCAACACCCCCTCACCTCCTCTCCCACCAACTCCAACCCCACCCCCACCCTCAGCCGTCCATCCTCGTCAATAAATCCATCTGGGAGATCAATGCTGCAGCGAATCACTAAAAGTTATCAGCTGAAGCCCTGCCAAATCAGCAAACACAATCACTATGTAAATCCATCTTTACTTCTCCTCCACAAAGGCAGGCTTGCTTTGAGTGTAAGGGAGCAGTGGGTATGAGCTGCTTTCTCTGAGAACCAAATGTGTGATAGAAGTGGACAATGTTAGCAACGCTGGCTGGTTGCTGAACCTCAACATATTAAAGTATATGGTTCAGAACACAGTTCTCAGCACAGTGTGGTGAGTTTTCTCAGAGGAGCAACATATTCTCCCACACTCACAGCACAAAACAGCTCAATAATAAGTACACAGGAAATATGGTTGATTCTTAACGCACAGCATCATTCTATCTGTATATCAACCACAACAACAGCTACTTTATATGTTTTCATGTTCACTAGAAAGTTGACATGGGCTAGTCATTTATATGCTTAGATTAAGCTCTGATGGTGACATCTGTGCCTCTGTCAGTCATGATGCTGCTGCAGCCCCCACCTTCCCCATCGCCGTGGGCAAACGCCCCTCTGCTGATTCTCTCTCTCTCTCTTTCAGTTTCTCTGTCTCTCCCCCACTCTCCCTCCCTCAGACAGCTTGGTCACCCAGGCCTGCAGGAGAGGGACTCACCGTGATGAAATAGAGGTAGGCAGTTGTTCCTTCAGCCCCAGGGTCATTATTTAAAAAGTGACAGAGACTCCAGTGAGTGAACGCGAGAGAGGTGAGGAAGGACGGAAGGTGGAGGAGAAAGAGGGAGAAGAGAGAGAGAGGGAGAATGGCGTTCAGGAAAGAAGGGAGTTAGAGAGACAGTGAGTAGGGGGGCTTGGTTGTGCAGGTGTATTGTCCAGTGGAGGGAGAGGGTGCTGGGAGACAAATGAATCCAGCAGGCATTTGGTACACACCGGAGATTGCTTATCGATCCAGATCGCAGTATTCAGGCTGGCCTGAGAGAGGGCTGAGAATTTTCTGAGGGAGTTAATAACCTGGCAGCTCAGCTGTCTTGTCCAATTCACCAAAGGCAGAGGCCTAATCAGGGCTGGATTCCTTTTTCTGTCTGAGGAGGGGGCTCTAGCCCTCCACCCTCTCTTTCAGCTTTGGCCTCGCTCTCCGTCTCTCCATCTCTGGTGCCCTCCCCTCATCCCTCCCTCCCTCCCTCCCTCCCTCCCTCCCTCCACAGCCCCTCACTTCCACTCCATCGGAGCTCTGAAAGTGATTGAAATGACAGCCTATAGAAAGAGGCTAATCAAATTGTTTATTATCAGTCTGAATCAATATGTATGGATTGTTAAAACATCAAAGTCAGCCCCTGGAAAAGTAATAGTCGCCGGCCGGCAGCAGCTGCTCAGCCAAGGCTGGGTCCCTGGGAGCCTCGCTCCATTTAAAGCGACTTTCACTCTTACTTAAGTCCTGATGACCCGATGAGGTCAGTTGGCTGAAGGGGAAGTACATGGCTGTGCTACAGCGCCGCTGCATAAAAGCCCTCTAAACTTTCCCTCCAGCTACTCAGATACATGTCTGCTCGAGCTGACTGATAAACAATCCATCAACTAAAAAAATGAGCCACCATGGTACTGAGATAAAGGCCATCACTCACCTACTGTGCTCCAAGCAATATTTTGGCCCACTGGCCATTGTTTCCCTCAAATTCAATATTTTGCGACCATCCTCTTGTTTGAATCCACCGCTCCTCTCTTCAGGAAACCAGTCTGGATTGCAAATGAGGTCAGGCTGATGAATGAGTCAGCTGAAGGGATCAAATTGCTTTGAGATGGACATTGTAGTTGGTTTCAGGCCGCGAGACAACCTGGCATGGAAGATTGATGGATAACCATTGTCCATTCATTGGCGCTGAGTGTGACACCTGACGTTTGGCCGGGGTCTCCCTCCACCTCTGACACCCCACAAACACAAGGCAAGTTGTGGCTTGATAGAATGATTAGACACTGAATGATATCTTCTTCTGCAGCTCTCCATCTTGACCACTTTACTGCTAGCAAACATTAAGATGGATCACAGTGTCTAAAGCCACCAGGTCAAATCTGAAGGGATTTGGGTTGCCTCTATAACACACACATTATGTAATTTGTTGCCTCACATTTCTCACTTAGAATTGCATACATCTCTGCATTTCACCAGAACATCAGGTCAGCTACAATCAGGCCAAGGTTCAGTGTAGGGCGTATTAAAAGTGATGGACTTTTCTTCTGGTTGGACGACAGACCCAGTTACCACCATGTCATCCCATTGACCTAATTTTCCTTCCAATTTTTCTGTCACTCTTTTCAGTAGTCAGCTTGCCAATTTAATGAAGCCAGGTCACCATTTCAAACAATAAACTAATCCATATCACTATAAGAGAGGCTTCCTAATTGGAAGTCCACTCAACTCCTTATCATCAGCTCCATTACATGAGCCACATAAAGTCACCATCATCCATCATACACCAAATTTGTTCTGTCATTTTTCTTTTGGATGGCAGATAAGGGCCAGGGGGGGCATATTGATTTTATAAAAAACATGAAGCTGAGACTCCAGAAGTGGAATGTTGGCCTGTTATCGATAATTGCTCTAATAACCATGACAGACGGGGGGGGGGGGGGGGGGGGGGTGCACATCTGGGCCCGACATCCTCAGAGGGAGAGATATCTTAAAATTTTCATTGTAATATTTTTATCCTCACCTCAGCTTTGTATTTTCCACCTTCTGCACTTTTATCATTTCATGTTCTTAGTTTCTCACTGTGGTTTGTAATACCGTTCAAAAAAGCTAAAGAACCAAGACAAATATATATAATGAACAAACATGGCAGTGTCAGTCACAGTTAGGGAAAGCAACTCTTTTAAGTTTTTACTCTCCAACATTTCAGAGGGAAATATCGGTTTTTGTTTCTTTTAAAATTGCTTCATTTATTCATAATGTCAAGTCCATGCAGGATCAGCTGTATCAGATTTAAGAATATGGACTTGGTAGGACCAATAATTATATACTTTTTTTAAGGTAAATGCATCAGTAATGAAACTATCTGAATTATGTAATTTTGTGGGATTGTGTTTAAGTAGCACGCAACTTTATTTGTGAGTCATTTTTATGCATTTTTAGGTTATTCAGTAAAGAAAGGAATTGGTGTCAAAGACATGCGAAAAATAAAAAATGCGTAGTCATACGAAATTGATGCGTTATTCAAACGCTACTTGACGAGACCAGGATCTGAAACAGTTCATTTTACTGAATGAACTAATTTACTTTGGAGATTTAACAACAGTGTCTAACAGCTGACTGTTTTTTAATAATAGTGTAACATTGCAGTATTGCAGTATTTGTTACTACAAACTCTATAGCCTCATCAGTAAATAATTAATCAACCGACCAGCCCTGGCAAGAAAAATCTCTACTGCTGCCTTTGTTGAGTACTTTTAGAACGTTGAAAAGTTTGAGTTTCAACTATTTAATTACCATCATTGCACAGAGATCTTAAAATATCTGAAGAAGTAACGTATGTTATGCAAAGTTCCAGGTGCAAACTTGTTGTGAAATAATAATTTTAGTTGCTGCCAAAGGTTCCAAAGGTATATCAAAATATATATAGTATTTTTTTCAAATGTATGAGCAAAACTGTGGCTAACACATATACATTTTTTATTTTTGTACGCTGTCTTTGTCCCTGCTTCCTTTCCTCTCTTTCCTCCGTCTCCTCTCCTGCTCCCTCTCTCTCCCTGCCCACCTCACTGCCTCTTCCAGACAGAGCCAGCTATGAGCGGTAGCTGATGGCAGGGTTACAGTGGGGTTCTTGCCAAAGTAGTGCTGGGCACGTTGCTGCATAGTAAACACCCAGGGCTCCCGCTCTTGACATGACGGGGGTCTCTAATTAAAGAGTGCAACGAGACACCCCTAGCCAAGGCTCTCCCTATCAGCTCTACACCCACAATTAAATCCTCCATGGTATCCAAGGCGCTGCATTATTGATGGAGCAGAACGTTTGATTAGAAACTCTTAACACAGCTCCGGAACAGAACAGCCAGTCCATTGTCATTAAACACCACTTAAACCAAGTCAAAACATACCAGTTGGACATGCTTCTTAAACATCCGGGTTATGATGGAGTTGGGGGCGAGGAGGAGGAGGAGGAGGAGGAGGAGGAGGGTAAATGGATTGAATATCAATGATTTGTGCAATACCCTCTGCTAGCATATGCTGAGGGGTTTTAGCCATACAGGATAAAAAGGTAAACAATAAACCTGCAGGTCAGTTAACAGAGGTTTTCTTGATGACTTGCAGGGAAGAGGAAAATAGTGGATTTCACGTCCAGGAAACATATGTAAGAGATAAAAAAAAGCAAGTGAACCGCAACAATGTCAGAGCTCCATATGATGAGTAAGTGAATGTTTGAAATTATAACAACCCCTTCACCAGGAAATATGTACTTACATCAAAGCCAGGTTGCTCTAAGTGGGGCTAAACAGCATTACCGGCCCACAGTCAATCAACTGTTGCCTAGTGCGTAGATAATGCATCACTTCATATCAAAAGCCCTGCTAATGAGAACAGGATGATGTATACAATACCTAAACATGCATACAGATGTGTGGATGTAACATGTAGATGGGGATGTAATGGGGTGTCAAATTAAAGCGTGCAACATTCTGGAACACGTAGGCCGAGGTGTAGGCTTCACTTTAAACATATATAGTCCTTTTCTCTTTAAAATAAATAGCACTGTGCCACAGAAACAGAAAACTTGTGTTTGTGTGGGAGTGAATTTCTGCAAGAAGCTATTAGATGCATTTTTTTGCTCTGAATGTGCGCTTGTGTACGCATGTGTGTGTCTGCAGGAGAGTAGAGGGAATACTGCAAATTCGTCCGCTTCGCCTCTGCAATAGGCCTAATTAATACACACTCAAGGGTTGATAACATTGTGGCTGAAAGTAGATCTCCTTAAGAGATACTTAATCCAGCTAAAGATTGCACTGCTCCCCTCTCTTCCATGGCATCACAATCAAAGGTATTGGGTGGGTCTCTAGTGGACTCATTAGCAGACTGCACAGTGGTGGGGGTCTGGACTAAAGCGTAGCCCTCCACCTACCCCCTCCTCCTGCCCCCCTCACCCCCAAATGCACACACACACACACACACACACACATACACACGCATACACACACACACACACACACACACACCGCTTGCTGACCTGAGCAATCAGAGATGCTCGTATTATTTTGACATTCATTAAGCATCACTGATGGAAACCCTACACCCTCTCATCAGCTCTGTGATTAATCACCACCTTATTGGCAAGCCACAAACCTCCCACTATCTGTGTGTGTGTGTGTGTGTGTGTGTGTGTGTGTGTGTGTGTGTGTGTGTGTGTGTGTGTGTGTGTGTGTGTGTGTATGGTTCACGTCTCTTCTTACTGGGGCAGGGGTCAGATATCAGGGACAGGAGTGATCAGTAGCTACTCAGTGAACATCATCCAGGCTAATGAATGTTCTGGCATCACTTTTACGAAAGTGTTGCCACCTAAAGGTATCTCACAGCAATGAATCAAACACCTGACCTGAGCAATAGGTGTTTTAATGTTATTTTGTCTGTGTGCTACTTACTTACTTTATTATAGTGAAAGAACAGGAGATTGAATGAGAAGTAAATGTATTGTAAAGCTTACAATAACACACATTCCACCTCTGTCCAAAAGTCATGGCCTCTGTATGGAAAGCCACTGTGTGTTACTTTTTGTATCAGGAATAATCTGTATATCTATCCTTGTACCTGATCTGAATTCATAATACAGCAGGTTAGTAAGTGGGATCGGGTTAAAGAGTGCTGAGCCATGTTAAACCACTGCAACACAGGAGCATGCATCATGTCCACGCATTAATAAAAGGCAACTATGCCATCATTATAAGCACCATACGTGCCTGGACTCCACTTCCTGGCCGCTCTAATAGCTAACTGGTCAAGGGTGATTTATCTGATAAACTGCTTTTGTGTTCCACAAGCCTGAGAGATGGTTTAGTTTAGCCTAGTCTGCCATAATGTGCTTTATAAATACAAAAACAAATGGTTGCCTAGGGAGGAGGAAAGATGTAGCTTGTATATTTGTGTTGGGTGGGGTGGGTGTAGGTCAAATTGTATCCTCTTGTGCCTTGGGGGGAGACAGGAAAAGCCTGAGTTATAACTCTTCCATCACCTGCCTTCTGCCTCACATGCATTACTCAGGATATAGTGCAAATTGCAGCCGGCATCCATTAGTTCTTTTCAGGGTTAATATTGATGTAGATATCATTCCTATCTGCTGTGTCATTTATTTGAAATACTATGTGCGAGGACTAGCTCCGGCAGTGAATCAAATCAATTGATAGAGCAGTTAGCCTTGCAGCCCGGGCTGCCTGGGAGCTGCCGAGCGAGCATGAAATATTATGGAGATTGTTCTTTAAAGTGATCTCTTCATCATCATTTGTCTGCAGCCTGGGTGATCCTATTCCCCACTGCTACGTTCCTCTTGGGCACCAGCTGTCATAACTAAATCAGCCGGATAATGCAGTCGTGCGCACACTTCTACCGCATGCCCCTGCAACACCCCCCCACCCCCAACCCCCCCTCCACATCCGCTCCCTGCCTCCTCTGCTCCCTTCACCCCCTCACTGCCACAGCCACACATGTCAAGGAGCATCCAGAGAGTCGCTCATCATCGCCACTGATGGCCCTCCTCTCTGGGGCCTGCTTGTTTATGTCACTTCCTATGCGTGGGGCTGCTAGTTCATGTCACCCTGTGTAGCAGGCGAGGGCACGCCTGCTGTTTTACTTCATGTTTGGCTGCTCATGATGGGCAGAGAGGTACACCATCATGGAGCTCAGTGACAGTCCTCCTGGATGTTATGACAGCCAGTTGAGCTGCTAGTCTGCACTATGCTGTAAGTGAATATGACGGAGACAGTTTTTATGGTGCTCTTCACAGTCTGTTAGCATGCGGCTGGATGACTGTTTTTACTGCCCATAAATGGAGCGGCGTGCATATTCTCTGAGTCATTAGGAGGACAGTCAGGAGACATACTCAGAGGGAGACGCACGCCACTTAGGCCAGGCCGTTTACCATTGTAAAAACCTCATCACTGAGCCTCTCAGGGTGATGTAAACTCTTATTTGGAGAACATTTCCATGTGTCAGTGAGAGATGAGATGCGAGGGCATCTTCAATGACAGGGCCCAAAGGATACAGGGCCTCAGAGGAAAAAGCTGCATTATTCAGTGCCTGGGCATCAAGATCCAGGAGCTCATCATGCTATCCTGATCAGTTCTTCATTGCCTACTGATATTACAGTCAGCAGACTGTGGATATGCTAACAGCAGAGACGATGCCATGCTCTCTAAATGATTGCTGAGAGGAGGCCATCTAAATGCATACATGCACTCACTTTAAATCTTTTGGCTAGATGTAACGTGGGAATATAAAATAGAATCACTCGAACAAATGCATATTCTTGGTATCTTTTATTTAAAGAACATGCTGACGTTTTATTTCATACTGTAAGAACTACTCTGGACCCACAGCAAAACAAACACGTGCACAATTACACCACCAGCCCTAAAATTACACAGAGCCTGGATATTATTCTCTGGCAAAATAGTATCAAGTCATACATTTATACCGATTATCTGCTGACAAAATAGGCATCTATATTGCTGAGACAATGATGTCAGACTACAGCCCGTTACATTTATATTTTCTAAACAAGCCACTCTGGGCAGCCTGGTCAAGGCGGTGACATCTGCATGACTCTTCGTCAGAGGAACAATGAGGGCTCTTAGCAGAGAACAGAACTGCTATTTGTCACTGTACGCTGATAAAATTCATACAGGGCCATTGTATGGGTCTGAAAATGGATGTTGAATCCATTAATCAAAGCCAGATGGATTATGTGCTCTATGGGTTGTGTCCCACTGCTTACACTGGGAGATACAGAGGTTTAAAAGGCCATGGTGTGTTTGTATGTATGAATGTATGTGAGTGTGTGTGCGTACGTACACATGCACTTGTGTGTGTCGGTTCGCAATGAGTGATGATGACCACTGGTTCGTCATATTGATCAGGAGAGCTCGAGGAGGGGTGTGAGATAGACAGCCACACAGCAACATGAACAGCACAAGCATCTCTGCTCAGAGTAGAACAAGGCAGGGGTGAGAAAGTTTATATGTAGCCGAGCGCATATGAAAGGTATAATTTAAGCTTTGTTATTATTTTTTATGTATCAAAATAATTAAAAGCAGCAAGAAAAAAGGAGGCATGCATGTGAGTTCAAAAACAAGATGCTTAAAAAACTGAAATTAAGGAGGAAAAAGGGATCAGGCAGGGTGCAAAGAATGCTCGGGTTAATAAAAATAATGGTTTAAAATACCACTGAGACCACCCGTCTTAAAAATGTAAGCTATGCCCTCACGCCACTGTAAGATACCGTTGGCATATGTGATGCAGATGTAACCAGAGAAGCTGTATTTACAGGAAGCAGAAGGTGCAAAAAATAGCTTGCCAGCTTCCTGCCTGGTTGAAAGATTTGTGTTAAAATATAATGATTTGGTTTGGTGTGTAAAACCAAAAGAGTAGGTCTAAAGCAGGATAAGTGAAAAACGCTGTGTGATGCAGTGTGGATGTGTAGTGATCGGTTTTCAAATCCTGTGAACTTTTCATTTCTATCACATTCTTGAACTTGGGCTTTTGCCTGTGAGGAAGGTCTGGATATATGTAATAACACAAAATAAGTATATTGGACAACCACCAGATTGTGCTGGTTTTTTTGAGTCATACTCCCAACACCAGCTGGATGCCATCCCCGCCCAGCTTCCCAGTGCTGATTGGACAGGTAAATGCAAAGAGCGTGTTGCTTCTCTCTGCAATTTTCCACAGATTCAGCAGAAAGTATTTTATAGTGCATTTTTTTGTCTCACCAATCCAAACAATGTGTGTGTGCGCTCCATACCGTCATACACATGGCTCTGGTTTGGCTCGGCAAAGTGGATTTCTTTCTCTTTCTTCCTGTGGTTATTAATTATACAGATATTGTTCTGGCACAGAGTGTAGCAGGGCTGCTAGATAGCTTTGGAGGTTCATCTAAAGTCAGACGCTGAAATTTAATTTCAGCGTTGGACTTTAATGTACCTTTGCGTGGTCCAAGTGGTGCTCTGTTCTGTCTCTGTCGGCTGGGCAGCGCTGGGATACGCAGGGCTCTGGCAGTGGGGGAACAGCCGATGTAGGACAGCCTCTCATGGCTCCCTGGGGGCAGATCTGTGCAAACTACACTACAAATTACACAGTGGGTTGCTGTGCACCCTGAGCCAGTGTAAACAACAACACCATTTCCCCTCTTATACTATGAATCAAACTGAACTTATATGACCCATGTCTGAGTCCACACCCATACTTTGTACGCCCCTCAAACCCTTTTAATGACACACCTACGTAGTAGTGTTCAGCCCCGAGCTACTGTAGCTTCCTCTCTCCTCCCCCTCCCACTGACTTCATTCATGAAAACTCCTCCTCCCTATGCCCCACCGCTCTCAGTGTGTCACACTCTGCAGCTGTTTCATTTTAGGAACCGGGGACTCCAGAAGTTTGCCTCGCAGCCACCAGACTGCTCTCAGAGCCAATTGGAAACCACAGCCAATACTTGTCCGAAGTGCTCTGGCAAAGTTAAATATAGAGCCCCTCAGTTGTTGTAAGAGATTTAATAAATTCCTCCTTCAAAGTTTGCATAATGCTCTCTGGTTTAAAAGACCAAAGTCCTCTCGCTTGTTATTTCCCAGGCCTATTTGTTGATCTCTCATTGCTGGAATATAGCATTTCAGTAATGGTCTGCTGCAAACCAGCTGATGTGTTTAATAAACTTTACTGTGCCTCAGTCTGGGAGCTACCTCCCACTTAGTCAGAGACACGGAGGAAGGCAGTGGGCCATGGCAGTGGAGAATGATTCATTAACACTGTTAATTCAGCAATGAAAAAGTCATACTGTGTAACTTATAACCTGTAATCAATAACCTGTTAGTTATAGCTGGGTATGTTCACTATCATTTTAAAAATCAACTGATAAGTCAAGCCCTGAAATGTAACATGACACATAAATGCAGTTTAGGTTGAAAAAATAATAATTTATTAGAACAAATGCTCTTTAATTATGATCATATGAGAAAACAGTTCACATAAAAAGCTTTATGTGAACTATGTTACTAAGTTTGCTATTAGTAAATTTGCTATTCACCCAAGACTTACTAATATAAGTCATAGTGGACAATATTCAGGTTATAATGTTTAATACATAACATAACATAACATAACATAACATAACATAACATAGTCATACAGTGCGTATATACCTGTATATAACATATCTACCCTCTCTTGTGATGCCTTACATATTTTACAAGGACTATTTCAGCAAAGTAATCTGAAAGAACCCAGCAGTCTGACTGGTCCAAGATGTGTTGTGCAGTTATTCATGGTTGCCATGCCACCTCATGTAATAAACAGGAAAATGTAGCAATCACCATTGTTTTTACCAACGAACCAAAACATTGGCCAAAACAATTGTGATTGCTGAGTTTTATCAAAAACACTGGCATAGTTTTCATGCTGACAGTCAAAATGTGCTTCCAAAGAATTTACATTTTGTGATGTTATCTCATTAAACTTGATCAAAATAGAAAATTACACGTAGCCAATATCTTATTCTTCATTTCTTGTTTATAATTCCCCTTATTCATTAAAAGTAAATTATAGCATATAATGAAAAGTGACAAACAACTGAGAAACTAAATGAATACTGGGAGGGAAAAACAGATATGAGTTCTTATTTTGAAAATATAACTTTTTTTTTGTTTATTTTGGTGAATGTCTGATCACCAACAGTAAGTCACAGTTCATTGCACTTTTAATTCCTACCACATTACTGCTTAGACCCTTATTGATCTGAGTCCGTATAAATTTTTCCTGAACATTTCCAGAAACTCTTGAAACCTGCAAACAGGGCTGCACATGTACACATCCTTAGATATCAGTAATAGTAGGCAGGCTGGCAGAATCCCCCCACCAATATGCGTACCAGCTGCGGGCCCCGGCCTGGCAGAGTGCTCTGCTTCAGACAGAGGGGGCTCTGTGGTGGAAGTCTGTGTCACGCCATCAGAATGTGCGGCAGTGTGCTGTGGGTCCTGAGAAAAAGAGCCCGGAGCTCCACATTATCAGTTGGGTTGATAACAGCATGGAAACACTGAGGCCAACAGGAAAGACACGCAGGGATCCTTCCCAGACCTGGCCACTGTTCTGTTTTCACTGCCAATAACCCTCGACACGGCTGGTGTTCAGACAGTCTCTTGCTTGGCCGTTAGCTCACGAAGTGGTGTGTGAATGCAGGTTAAGGAGACCTGCAGATGTGACAGCAAAAATGAAAGGATGATGTCAAGAAGGCACATGTTGAGGCCCCTATAAACTTCTTTATTCAAATAGATAATGCCGAAAGCAGAAGAGCAATGTGCAAAGGCTTTAAATTGATGACGTATATTTTTTTATTATTAACAATTTTTGTATATAAGATTACAATTGTATAATTGTAAATTACACAATTCAAATTTATATTTTGATGTGTATTTCATTGATGTACAGTATATATTTTCAATAACCTCTCAATATTATATATTTTAAGAGACATTTTCTAAATAAACTGACTCTTAATTGACTCTTAATGAAAGGAAACTTCTTCTTACACCTGCCTGCTCCTGATCAAAAACTTGAATCAGGTTCATCTCTCTGGGGATCAAGCAGCTGAACCTCGGTGAATTGATAAGATGTGTTCACTCGCCACGTGGAAAAACACCTACATCCCGCTGACCCCCTTCATGTTGTGCGCACATGATGTTACTTCCATGCATAAACACTTTGCGGGAGCAGCCATGTGAACACAGAGCTGTAATTAATACCATGTACAATTTCCCCTAACCCCCTACACCCACCCCCACCCCCCAATCCTCCACCACCCACACACACACACACACACACACACACACACACACACACACACACATCCCCCAGCCCCACATTAACTTGCGGAGAGGAGCCGAACAAAACGGCTCTCTGCTGCTCGTCTCCCCTCCCGTCTCTTCCTTCTCAGAGGGGAAGAGTGCAGATGTGAGGAGGGTCAAATAAATAGCCGTGATTCAGCCACAATCCCACTTTGACATCCACTTAGCCTCAGGTTCCCTCTGCCAGCAGCCACCTGTTGCTCTTCTTTAAACACTGCCTGGTGAGGAGGAAGTCCTCTCATGTGGAACTGAGCCCCCGCCAATACGCTCGCAGGAACTGTAATGGCTTAAATAAAATTGTACGGGGCCTTGGCGACGTCATTCAGGTCTTTTACGTGCCGAAATAGGGAGAGAGAAAGGGGGGCTGAGAGAGATATAGAGAGATTCAGCCATGTGGCCAGATGCTAAGGCCATCAGGTCTGTGTGTGAACAGACAGACAAGAGGGATCTACTGTTCAGAGCTGGATATAAAGTAGCAGGATACAGACATCTGGTGTGATTTTGCACTGTGAGGCAAAGTCAAACATGAAAGAAGAGAAGCACGCACACCGTTCACTTTGAGTGGTTAAAAATCAGAATCACAGTGCACATTTTCATCATAATATTTTGCATACAGGCAAACTGTGAAAATATTTTGTTGGATATACTAAAATCAAACCTGTGACACAGTTGGGCAAAGGCCTCTAAAACTACTGAGGCACCTCACAGCAAAATGCAATACATCCGGTTTAAGGTTATTTTTCATGTCAAGGTTTTTATAGATGTGCTCTGAGTTTGGGGAACTTTGCACCGGTAACTTCAAATTACTTAAAATGCTCTTTTGATCAAACCTAATTAAACACAAGCAATTACCAAAGTGAAATTAGCAACACTTAAATGCATCCATTTACTTGATTAAAGTTAGATGACGAGAGTGAGATAAGTGAAGACCAATACTCGAGGAGATGAAAGCAATAGGTCTAGATATTGGGTGTCGAGCACACACAGACTCAGAGCGGGACTGTGACAAAAAAAAAAAAAAAAAAACCCACAGGAAAAAAAAAAAAAAAGAACCCACAGGTAAATAAATGAAGAGCGATGACCGTGTCACATCCTCCCGGTCGAGCTCGACTGAGTATCGTGTAAAGCTCAAAGCTTCGCCCCACAGTGTCGTATGCTCCTACATGGGCCCCCGCCACAGATGCGCAGGGCCTCTGGTTACAATGCAGAGAAATCCTGCCTGCTCAGACTCGGCTCCATTACTGAAGCCGGAACAAAGATTGAAGTGCAACTGTTTACCTGAAGTAAATGTAGAAGCATCCAGATTTATGGAGCTCAAATGTGTCAGAGTAGAACTCTTCTTATGTATGATGCAGAACTGACAGGGCTGATTATGATCCCATTAGCGGCGCTGTTGTCACTACTTCTTTGTGACTGTGGTGAACCAGGTATTTGACCAAGTGTCCTCATGTTATCCAGTAGCAGGACAGAACACGCACCCAGCAGGGAGAAAGCAGAGTCAGCCTATTGTGTTACCGTGCAGAGCCTTGCCTGGCCGGGCTGCTGTGATGCATGTGTGGGCCACTGCTACCACTAGCTGGGGAACAGTAAAGCATCTGTCATTCTGCCCTTTTAAATCCCCAAAGGAAAGAAAAGCAGGTCCAGAGTTTCACTGGCCTTACTCACAGCAGATGTCATAAAAACGTCCCAGGACATTCATCCAATCAGTAGCGTTTAGCAGGGCAACTCTGTCTAACCAATAATTAGCTCAAATTGACCTGTTTCTTCCTTTCTCTCCTTGCCTCCTTCCCTCTCTCTCTTTTCAGGCACTGATATGAATAATGAGGCAAAGGGTTAACGGCAGGTCACTCAGAGCTCCCTATCTGCCATGTTATTTATTCAGTGGAATGAGAAATTGATCACATTATTGTGTTAAGAGGGACCTGATTCGTTATAATCAGCCGGGTATTGGCAGGCCAGGCCCGCAGGCCTCACTATTGCATTAGGAATGCTCAGGCAGCCATAGGTCATCCCTGCTCAGGCCATTTTACAACTTCACATCACCTCCCTGACCTTTTGATGACCACTGACAAAGACAAAAGAAAAGCAATATATGACAGCGCGGTATTAGCTGCTGGTTGAACACCATGCGTCTTCACTGCCGGAGACAACATGTCAGGGGATGCAGGGGTGATCACATCTCCCACAACTGTTCACGTGTGTTTGCAGACAAATAAAAATTTTGTGTGTGTGTGTGTATGCCAGTGCTACACAGAACTAGGAGGCCATGACCTATAAGCTATATTTCTGTCAAAAAGACTGACATTTATTGAGAGGGCAGAGCCAACATTAGCAGAAACTCAATCATTCAGCTATTTAAAAAATTTACAATTCCGAGTAGTAACAGTTTCTCTGACCGTTTGCTCCCTCAACACAGCATTTTTCCAAATGAATGAAAAACAGTGTAAACGACCAGGTGCACTAACCTATTTCCCCCTGTGGTTACATCATGCCAGCTCATTAATCAAATGAGTCTGCTGCTCTGTTTGCACTAGGCCAGAATGTATTGGTTAGTGCTTGTTGATTTAAACATAACACCTCAGCACATAAAAATGGCCTTAGATCTGAGTTTAATCTTCAACAAGACCGGATCATTTTTCATTTAGTTAGCAGCCACCAATCAGATATGTCCTTCACTTAATCTGTGAAGTTTTTTTTTTTTCTGCAGAGGTGCAGAAACACATAATCTAGCACAGTTATCACATTTGGGACACTCTATGTTTCGCTTGTCAAATTGTAACTGTCTTGATCAACAGTGCAAACAAAGTTTATTCAAATCAGATTTAATGGGTATAAGCTCAGAAGTATCACATTTTGCCAGCTGGCACAGTTTTCAATATTTGTAATATCTGATTTAGAAAACTGGAAAGATCTTGACATTTTGACTAATGTTTTTAAGTAGTTTTTCTGAAGTGATTTTAGATCTGTTCTGCAACCATGAATTCAGAATAAAAACATTGTAGACCACGGCTGTGTTGGTACGAGCTTAAGAGCCATTCACAAAACATGGCCTGTTAGCGAGTCGCTATATTATTTAAAAGGATCACACCTCAGTACAAGGTTTGTATTGTGCAAATGTGTTGGCTTTAATTTTAATCGACAGAGTTCTTAACTAAGACATTTCTCTTTTACTTGAGCCATTCAAACTTACTTTGTTTTAATTAGAATGTAAATGAAGCAACACAACGGCTGCTAGAGCAAAATATTTCAGTATGCTTTCCACTTCTGGAAAACACTCCTCACTCTCCCCGACTTTCATCCTCCCAGACTCCCCCCAGATCGCTATGCCTGTTTACAGTGAAAAACATCTGCATTGAAATTATTCCACTTCCTGGGGCTTGAATAAAATCAAGTCTCCACAAAACAACAACAGGAAGAGGGCCATTTTTACAATAGATGTGTTTAAATATGTGCAAGAATTCAGTGACGCCCGTGAGCAGATAGATACTGTGTCAGCAGGGACTGGTGCAAAATAGCACCCTATTTACACATTAGCAGACACCAGGAGAAATATCAACTTAAAACAATGTCTGTCTTCGGCTATGTTCATTTTCATCTGCTAACCATCAACAAATCAGAAAAACACAAAGTATTTTGTTTTGATTCACTGAATATTAATTCTGCATGACAGCTGGCTCTGCTACCATTTCTTTAAGCATTAACTATTAACTACATGTCAACCCTAAATTTTTTACTCAATTTATAGAATTTCATCTCATGTACTCACGGAAACTTTACATTATGTTTTTGCCTTTTAGCAGTAGTTTCTTTTTCTTCTTCTGCATGTCTGTCAGTGTGTGACTCTACTTTCATGCAGACCTGGAAAGAGCACTAACTAGTCAATTATTAGCCAATAGCAGGCTCTGCCTTACCTTAGGCACTTAAACACACACAGGTTACTCCTCGAATTTGCTCCCCTTTATGCACACTGAGCCATGGAGGGAAAAAGAAAAAACAACTAGAAATACTGGAAATTTCACCTTTGTACCAAATTCTTTCTTTCACAGAGATGATTCATTAAATATGTGTAGCTGAGAGATAAAGCAGGACGGTTGTGATAATTCAAAAATGTTGTTCCATCACCCACTCAGTGGTTTATAACAGGATATGGTACAAATAAATACTCAGAAATTTTCCTTATGAACTTTATTTCGTTCTTCCTTCCTTCCTTTTCTCTTTTTTCCTTCAAATGAATGAAGTCGGCCTCAGGACGTCCAGCCTCAGAGACGAGACTGTGACGCCAAAAAAGCTGCAGGTACGGGTGTAAACAATCCCCGTCACTCTTCACGCTGCTTGAAACTTGTTTAAAAATGTCTCAACGTCACCCTGAAACGTTTACACAAGCAATTGTGCACGCAGAATTAATCTTACAGGCTTACAATTAAGACATTGAGGAATTTCCCTCGACATGAGATGAGGCTGGCAACCTCATTCTCCCCCCTAACAGTAGCCTTGAGAAAGTGTGTGTACATAAACCTCCTGTGGTTACTCAAATGTTGTAAACTGTATAACTAAAGCTTAGGCCTCATTCATAAGCTGTTTACCTTGTCGATAAATCACAGCGTCCCTCAAGCGACAAGCAGTGACAGGAGGCTAAAGAGAAGAGGGGTGGATTTGAATTTTAAAACCTGGGCCAAAGTAAACCTGAATGGATATAGGTCAGTTACCTCTGAAAGTTTTTTGTTTGGATTGTATTAGCTGTAACCAGAGACCTGGATTCTCTAAGTCAGGGACAACAAATAGAATTTACCTGTTCAAATAATTACATCCAAATCCAGGCTTGTCTCTGAGCATAAAAATACAGCTGCCCCAGCACTGGCTGTGCTCCTTGCTGTACGGTCGCATTTGTGTGTTCTAGTCGGTTCTGCTCGGGCCATATCAATCTTAGTATGTAGGTAATACATTATAAAAACATTAAAACTGTAAAAAGCATTGAAAGTGTTAAATATCTTTGTATGTTTTAAAGATATCTTTCATGTCTGTAAACACCGGGGAGACACAACAGGAATTTTTACCTACTTATTTTTATTTGTTTGATTTATTTAAAGATCTACAAAAACACCAATAGATAACATGTTAAAGTGAGAACACTTATTGCCAACATGGTCCCAAGATGTTGAAAGACCGACATAAAACATGTAACACAAAGTCAAATAAACAGAATCTTAAAACCAAAACTACATCTGTTCAGACTAAACCAAAAAATAAACAGCAACACAAGAAGTTC
Source organism: Seriola dumerili (assembly GCF_002260705.1). Taxonomy (NCBI): domain Eukaryota; kingdom Metazoa; phylum Chordata; class Actinopteri; order Carangiformes; family Carangidae; genus Seriola; species Seriola dumerili. The sequence continues at coordinate 9,629,040 of NW_019174258.1, read as the reverse complement.
TCAGATCTTTTACTAAAGTAAAAATAGCCGCACCATGTGAAGAAATACTCAAGTTACAAGTAAAAGTTCAGAATTAAAAATTTCACTTAAGTAAAAATACATACAAGTATCATTATCAACATATACTCAAAGTACCCAAAGTAAAAGTACTCATTATGCAGAATGGCATATATTATATTGTCGGATTAGATTGGATAGATGCATTAATGTGGAAGCCTCAGCTGGTAAAGGTGGGGCTGATTGTAACTACTTTATATACTGTTGTGCAACGTAATCTTTGCAACATGTAATAATGCACCGTAACTCATTAGTTGATCACCTGTTGGAAGCTGTCAGATAAATGTGGTGGAGTGAAAACGACAATATTTGCCTCTAAAATGTAGGAGTGGAAGTATAAAGTAGCATAAATGGAATTATTGGAGTACCTCAGAATTGCACTTAAGTACTTAAGTAAATGCTGTTGGTTACTTTCCACCACTGAAAATAAATAAATAAGACCAAATGAATACAACAGCTACAGATTTAGCAACAGATCCAAAGCGAAATCACATTAATAAAACCTGACACCTTATTCCATAAATAAGCTCTAACCTGACCTCGGAAAGTTCCTCTTACTTTAGTCAACTTGACATTTAATGTCTGGCAGGACATCATTAGTATAAGAAAGAGCATGTGGCTAAATTATCACACACATATTGAGAAGTCCCATTGGTGTTATTGTACGTATGAGTTTCTGTTGTTGTTACCACAACAGTTTAAGGTATTTGTCTCTCCCTGTTAACAGAAGCACCTTCTTCTGGCTGTTTGTGTCGCAGCTTTTATTGCAGCATCACTGCGGCGTTACTCACATCGTGTGTTTGCTCACTGTATCTCAGCCTGAACACAACACAATGCCATTCATTGTTATTTCTTTCTAGTGTTGCAACATAAAAAAAATCAGTTCAGCTTCCTCATAGGGGAACTTTTCCTGCTCAGGGAGAGAGAAGATTATATTCTGGCACATTCCTGGAGACAGTGCAGTCTGCCGGACACCACAGCGCCACATTCCTCATAGTTGCATGTAAGTGTTCACTTGATACCCTCTTCAAAAGCATAGCACGGCAGACCTGTGCCACACGTCATACATGGAGGTGATGGATGACCTCAGACATTTCAGCTGGGTTTCATATCCTCACAGGGAGAGCTATATGTTCTGCAGTTTAATCTACAGTATATCTTTTTGCCACAATAGTCAAGTGGCAGTGTGCACTGTGCATATGAAACTGTCAGTAACACAAATACACCCGTGTCCAATTATTGACGCACAGCAGTATCATATCTCTGTGTATCCTCACGCTGTGGCTCAATTACGCCACTGAGGAGAAGCACCTGCTGTGACAAGAGCCACCAGGGTTGTGACACTGAATTTCTCGGCCACAGGGAGTGTTGAGGGTCAATTTGTTTCTCAGAGCATTTCCTCACTCACCTTCGCTAAACCCACCTTGGATCAATGATGCTTGATCCAACTCCATTAAAAGTAAGTCAAGTATGCACTGTGGAGACAACAAGCAAGAAGCTATTTTGCAAAAAATTAAATTAAATTAAAAAAGGACAAACAATTGGCCACCATTGCAGCGCTTAGGTGAATATCCAGTAAGGGAAAAACTGCTTTCTTTAGAGGAGATAAATATCAAGTTCATCTCCGTAGAAAAGTAGGCTGATCCTCACTAGCAGCATGAGGAGGACTATAAACTGTCATTTTGTTTTTAAATGTCTCCTATTAAACCTGCTTCACTGCATCACATTGCAAAATTGAACTATTGCAAATTTAAACCAGTAAATACTGAATTTGGGAAAACTGCGCTCTAGTACTTTGTACCATATAAACTGAATTAATTACTAAGAACTTGAAAGTCTCATTTCAGTGGATGAAACTTTTCATTTTGTTTATGATTCTTTCTGTATGTGTGCTTTCATCTGACTGGCTGTGTTTTGTTGTGTCTTATTAAGGCTACTGACTCAAGTTATAATAAAAAACTGCTGAATAAATAAAAAATATAAATGACACATAATAATAGTCATGATAATAAAAGAAACTGCAACGTGAGGGACAGAGATTCCTCCTCAATTCATTTACTGATGATGATGTAACTGATGGCATTAATTACAATTATTAGAATAACAGCAATCAAGTAATATTTTCAATTTTAATATTTATTTCAATAATGTATTTCCTGCTGAATGTGAGCTTCACAGCCTGTTTATAATAATAACAACAGCCTTGGCAACATTAATAAAAATCTAAGTACCTGTAATTAAAAATTATTATTTTTTTCTTTATTAATTTACCTGGTCAAATGGAGAACCTTACTTTAATCTGACTGCTTTATATCTATTATTCAGTATGTCTAAAAAGATTTGACCTCTAATGACTTAAATGACCTACTACTCATTGAAATGTATGGTGATGTTTTATTCTTGTAATGAATATCTCATTTTGGGATCCTGCCCTCCAGACCTGGGAAATTAACAACAGACACCACAGTGCAGCAGGCCTGCCGCTGTGTGTATTTTACACCAGCAGTAATACCTGGTAAGGTCACCCCTGTAGCCCACACCGAGTCTGGCAGGGCTGAGGCTGCGTCTGAGAAAAAAAGATACCCAGTCCCATTTACGACGGGCCAGCCCAGTAAAGCTGGAGTCAGTCTGCAAGTGAAGGGTGGAATAAAGGAGTTTCTCAGGTTTAGAAGGCCCGACTGAGAGCACTGAGGCCCCGTCCCACTGAGAGCTGTGCCTCTGTAAATTACACTCACACTGCTCCATTAATCTATAAACTATGTGATAACTATACAACACACAACTGTTTCATCTGCTGTGAAAATGTATCCTCTAACTCTCGCCGTAAATCACTTGATTTAAAGTCACACTTTAGGATATTAAAGAATAAATAAATTTTTTTTTTTAAATAATAACTTCATTCTAACTCAAACAATCTGCATAAACAAGCTGAATTCCAGTAAGTGTTTACCACTAAATACCTGTTATTGCAGAATATGGGATTACAGGAATTACTAAACAAGCAAAAGTGCTTACAAACACTCTTTCATTATGTATGATATCACTGAGAAAGTATGTAAGTGGAAACGACTAGTTTTACATTTTTGGTCATGGAACTCTGTGGCGGCACATGGCCCCTTTGTCAGAGTGGGATTATCAGGAGCGAGCGCTCACAAAAGGAAATGCTTGTGGAGCTACAGTAACAGAAGGATAAAATCAGCCGTGTGATGATTGGGGTGACACATTTGTTTGGCTGTAATGAAAATAAGCCCATTGATGGTGCATTCAGTCATAGGCCCAAGCCCCCCCACTCCACATCCTGTCTCTTTATCCTTCATACAAGTGGCAGACAGATAGTGGCTCGGGGGATATTGCAGCAGCCAGTGGGTTAGAGGGACTCTGTGTGTGTGTGTGTGTGTGTGTGTGTGTGTGTGTGTGCAGACCTGTCAACCTGTCACTTTGCATATACTGCTGATATGTATGACGGAGCTGTCTCCGCTGCCCACCAGCTAATCAATTTATGTTAATCTGCAGACCTTTGCTACTTCAGAATACCACACAGAATGACATGAATGAAAGAAAAACAAGCTAATACACTTGTGTATTTCAATTAGATATTTACTTCCAAACTTTATTAAAACTTTAATAGAAGTTAACAAACAACAACAGCAAACAAAATATTATCTTATCATCTACGACTGTTGAATTGTAGGATTATGTTCTAAATACAAAAGCTTCAATACAAAAGTTAATACAGTTTTCTTTGAATACAAGAATAAACAAAACACGCCCATATAAAATGTCAGGCCACCATCTGGTACGAGTCTAACATGTGAGACACTGTAATGAAGTAAAGTTTAAATGACTCGGTGGGTAAAGTCGAGGTTTTGGGTCCTCTCACCGTCCATATCACTGTTTTCATGGCAGAGGACCACAGTACTGATAAAACATCAGGCCTGATGGTAAACCCAGAGCCCACTTTAACTGTTTGATCCTGGGATAGCGGCTGTGACTCACCCCTCTGTGTATGTTTCAACCACTGGGCATATGAACACACACACACACACACACACACACACACACACACACACACACACACACACACACACACACGGTGAGAACATCTCTACAGGAAACCTTCCTTTAGTGTACCACAGGGTGACTGGATAACTTCAGACTCTGTATCCATCAGAAATCTACCCTGCTCCCCACCCGTCTGTTCCGCCAAAGCCCGGGGCTCAGACGTACCACACAGGATTCAGAACTGTGTTCAACAAGCACATGTTCACACCGCCAAATGTCTCGGTAGCTGTATGCAGCTGTTGTATGAGGAAACTACTGAAGTGGCTCGGAGAGATGATAAAGAGAGCAGCAGGCCCTCAACCACAGGATTCTGATCTGGTCTGGTCTGGTGGAGGGTTGTTAAGCAACAGACTCTGTGTGTCTGATATCAATAGCGCACTCGCACAGATTCTCTGATACACCTGATCGAGTACATTATTAATATTGCATTATATGCTACGTGACGAGAGCTTGTCTGTCATGAGGCTTTAGAGCTGGATCCCCTCCTCTCAATTAAGACCATTCAGAAAATGACTCACACTTCCTTTCCCCTCACACCCACAAACAGCCATTCTACAGTAGGTGCAGCAGTGACTGTTTGTTTAGAAGCCCTTGTTTGCTTTTATCTTTACTCTGGATTTGATATGTATGTATCTAAAGAGAAAATCTGAGACATATTCGCCAGTGGAAGTAGACCAACAGAGGGCACACAAGCCTGTTAAGTTAATAAACAAACATATTACTTTAACCTATTTTCAAATATTTAAAATAAGCAAATGTTTTAGTTTTAAAGCATTTTGGTGGGAATTTAATACATTCTTTTTTTTTTTCTTTTTTTTTTTGAGTAAATGTTGTTATATTTGGGAATTAAACCCATGGGTACTGTGTGCACTCTAAACCTTAAGCAGAGGCCTACGGGTCCTGGAGCCCCACCTAAGTACCAAATATTAGAAAAATAATAGCATTGATTGTTTACTGGCATTTTACTGACAGGTAACCTCTCGTAGTCGTGTAAATGATGCCTGTCCCCTCTTAAATCTCAACACAAAATAATGTTGGTGAAAATAAGCATCTTAGACATTGAGAGTCTTTGTGGTTTGCATCCTTTCTCAGACTAACAGTCAATGCTGGTTTCTTTCAACCATAAAAGAAGTTTTGGAGGATACTGATGAACAGCCTGTTCTGTTGTTGAGGTGGGAGGACTGGTTGGATAACCATATAAAATAAATACAGAATATACTGTGTGTTACATGATATATGAAAAAAAGTAAACTTTCCTTTTTGTTGTTCCGCAATGGAAAAATATTTGGCCGCACATGAAATGATTCATATTATATTTGTGCCAGCAGCAGCCATTGTATTTATTACATAAATAGAAGAAGTGGATTGTTAGCATTAGCATCAGTCACCATCGTAGCTGAAGAGTAAAGAAAACACTATCAAAACTCAGCAGATGTACAAACAATGACTTCTTTTGACTTTGCAGCACAGAGATGACTAAAATAACACGCAATAAAATAAAATAAGAAACAAGATTCCCAAATATTTCTAGATCTTCAAAAGGCTTTTCTGTGCTGGAGCATCTCCTAACCACCAGCCCCCACCTCTCCAACCCCAAAATGTCTGCGAGCGCTCTGACATCGTGTTGGTGGTATTAGGTGTTACACAGGGGTCCATTTCCCTCTCAGTTGTCTGAGTGGAACACACCCGCTGCGGCGGGGCTCCCCCTCGGCTCCATGTGTGACAGTAATTTTACACAGCCGGGGCCCTTGGTCCCGGAGGTGGGCCATTAAAGTTCAGGTGAGGTTAATTACAGAGAATTGTTAAGCCTGCTGCTGTGCATTGGGCGGGTGGGAGGGATTTGACGCCTCCAATGCTGATTTCTGTGTGACACGGCTCCGCCGGCTCCACGGGTGTTCAGCAGCAGATTTACACACAACACCTACAAGCGCCAATCATTCACTGAAACAGCTCGAAATTAAACCCCACAACACAGCCACATGAAAATACTACATCTTGTTATTACGCTCGACGTATAAATTAACACACACAACATACAATTCTCCACATGAAATACACAGAAATTGAGTGTAACTATCTTTAAATAAACAACCAAATTTAGGAAAATGATTTTGCACACAGGATGCAATCTCTAATTTCTACCAAGAGGTTATATTAACCCTGAGACCAGTCAGAGGCAGGAGCTGGAAAACAAACGGGAAAAGAGTGACTCAAAGATACAGTCTGCTGTGTTTGAGTAAGGATGAGATTATATTGGATTAAAGGGGATTTTTGCAATGCAAATGAATGCACCTCAAATCAATAAGGCCTGTTCTACTCAATATACAAACTAATTAAGAGGTAATACAATCAAACCAGAATAAAATAGATTGTGCAGCTTCCTCAGAAAGAAATCCAATCAAACCTTTTTATGTGAAAAGATAAAATCTAAAGCGATCTTTCTTTGTACGAATAATGACCTCGGCTTTGTGTCCATTTAATAAGGAAAACTTGTCTTAAGAGGTTACGCTCAATGTGCATATTCTAATCAATATGAATTACATAGGGTTTTATCTATGTTATCTGCTCCAGACTGCTAAGCTAATTAATGTTTTATCGAGTGTTTTAACTCAATTATTTCGCAAAGTCAAAGAGGTTCAACACAATTTTGTATGAGCAGCCAGAACGTTTTCAGTGGAGAGGAAGTAGTTGAGTTCTGCAGCCTTTAAAAGACACACAGCCACCGCAAGACATGTGTTCAACTTAGAAAATGTGTGCAGTTCAAATATTTGAATTTAAAAGAGAAATGGTGGTGAAAATATCTGTCGTGGAGTATTTTGGTTGTTTGTGAAGCACAATGCCTCTCTGACACGGCGTTACATTTTGGGTTCTATCTAAAGGGTATCACTGCTAAGTTCGGACGAGTCCCCCCTCCTCTTGCGCTTCATTCCAGCTGATTGCTCATTTTCTAATGCTAATGGTGCTAGGCTGGGGCTAGGGTTTCTCCCCTGTCAGCTGGCCACTGGGGCTGTGGGACGGATCTAATGGGCTCTGACAGGAGGGAACTGATCTCATTCAAAGGGGATTTGATATGTGGCATGAATGTGGTGAACCTCAATGGACATATTAATGACTGTTATCATTCACAGACTTTGTGCCATTCATAAAGCCCCTTTCTGTTGGATGCACCGGTGCTGCGCCAAATGCCATGACTTATGGATGAGCTGGCCATATATTGTTTTCACTGCCTTTTAGGTAACACGTCAAAGTGACTCAGAGCTCTGCTGCAGTGGCAGAGGCGGTGGCTGGTCGAATGGTTTGAGCAGCATAGCGCAGTAAATAATAACATGGTGGGTGTTGTTTACAATTCAATTACGACCACACGCTGGCAGAGAAAAAGACAAAGACCTACGGCCACAGGAGACATCAGTATGGAGTCACACAGTCAATATTTAGCTTCACCCCCACTGCTATTTATGACTGAGGTGTCTCTTCATGCATTCAAAGTATTGTTTGTGCTCATTTTTCATTATTACTGCCTCTTTCCCAAGGTAAGCAAAGCAGAAGAATGGTGAGAAGATGAAGGGGAAGCTTGACAGTTGACTGACTTGGATAAACTAGACTCAATTCAGCAGGAAATGCTTAAAATAAAAGTTGTCAGTACACAAAAGTCAGTTAATGATAAATTGCAGTTCATGAAATAAATCATTGTACAAAGAATATGTGAATTATTTCCACAAGAATTCTCATCCCGCCCCATCACAATCTAACTAAGGTCATAAATTCATGAAAAACGTTGACTGGGCGAAAGGCAGGAAAAAATAAGGTTACAATCAACATGTGGACGCTTTTGAATAAACAAGTCTTAAAAAGGCAGAGCACTGCTTGTGCACAAAATGGAGCAGCCACAATTAAATGTCTCGGGCAGGATGTTCATCAGAGTGTGGTTTTCCAAAAAATCCCAAACAAATCTAGCCTGTCTATAAATGGGAGAACCAGCCGGAGAAAGTCATATTCAGCCATACATGCATTCTGCGAGAAGTGAAGAGGACTGATACTTCATCACACAAGGGCAACCACTGCAAACACATGTGGCCGAGTGGCTGCAACTTGAGCTATTCTTCCTGGTACCTGGCTAAGATATCTGTCGACAACCCCATGCCCCCTTCAAAAGAACAACAAACACATGATGCAACATTCAAAGGTTCCTGCACCCTGTATTAATCAAAAGTCAGAGAAAATATATTCATCATCTGTCACATGAACATTTCTTAATGTCTGTCTTTTTTTTTTTAACAAAAGGAAACCAGAAAATTAAGGTCTGCCCTGAAATCAAAGAGATGTGCGTGCGTTCTGAAAAATACTCATTTGTACCATACAAATGGTTACTATTACAAATTTATCATTAACCTCTGATTTTAGGGCTGCTATGATTAATTATGAGCATATTCCAAGTGTTTTCCATTCCCCCATTTTCTCTGCATGCTCTATTAGCAGAGCTGAGGTGCAGATACGAGCGCAGCAGCAGAAGCAGCAGCAGCTTGGGAGGCGATGTTTCTTGACAGCTGCACAGGAAGTTACATCCCTCCACACGTCGAGGTGTCACCAGCAGTATTTTAACATTTCCAATTTAATTTCAGATTCCTGCCACGTGTCAACTTCAAAATAAAGTTCCACTGCGTCTTTGCTGCCTCCTAATAACAATCTGTTTACTGCCACAAAGGTGCCTTTCCTGGCTCAATTTCTTTGTTCTGCTCATTTATTAATTTGCTCAACATTTTCTGATCAACACTTGCATGTGCATGTTTCAAAGTGGGATACGTTGTTTACCTCATACTCAAAATGATTTAAAGCTCAGGATTTAAAACACATGGCTGGATAAATGTACAATCTTGATCACATGTTTACTATTAGGAATGAATGAAATATGTTTCATAACAGTAATCAACACTTGGCAGGAGTGGAAAGTGTATTTGGTCAAGCATTGCACTTACATAAGGTTTTGAGGTACTTGCACTGTATTTGTGTGATTTTTGTGTTTTTCTAATTTATATTTCTTTATCCTTCCACACTGCTGCTATTGTACTTTTAACTTCTTTGCTATTTCTTTAGGTAAAAGATGTCCGTACTTCTTCCACCACTGTTGAGTTTTTTTGAGAATGGAGAGATCGAAAAAAGTACCTCTGCTGTACAGTTGTATTGTGTCTTACACTGAACCCTCGATGAACAACAAACACTGCTTAAACATCCTACAACAGATGTAACAAAAGAGCGAAGCAAGCATCAACAACATTACCAAAGCTCTGTTCTTCACTCTGAGGCTGAGGCAGCAGGACATTTTTGCCTGGCTTCCTCCACAGCCTGGAAAATCCTCCCCACATTACTACCATTGTGAGAGCTACTTTGCTTTCACAGTCCAAAGATCAAAACAGCAGCCATGTTTCCAGGGAACAAATGTCTTACCAGCTGGGCTGGTGTGAACACAGATATAATGCTGACAGGAAGCCGAGGCAGTCACTTGTAGAGCCAATTATGGGCAGAGCCGTGGGGGCAGGTTTACAAACACCGCTTTTCTTGTGTTATGCTACTCTGAGGTATATGATTAACTTCCTCACCAAAAGTACCCAGGCAGCGCGGAGTCTGCCCTCTTTGTAGGTGGCAAAGCTGGTGAGTCGTGGCACAGCCCAGCTCACACCAGACTACCAAGAAAAACAAAAAGTGGGCTGTGACTGAAAGGGTTCATTTTGTTGTTTTTATCACTGACTATACTTCCACATTCTTTGGCTTTTAATGGTTCTTCTTTAGGACGTGTTCAACCATTTGGTCAGGTTTTACAGTGTTGCTATCACTGGGAGAATGCAGGTTATAGGCGTCTCCTGAAGCCACAGAGGCTCTGCGCTCTCTATCAGAGTCAGGAGGAATTCAAATTGACCCATCCGAGGAAAATACCTTTGCTTTCGGAGGACTAATTACAGGCCTTTCCCATGAATGGAGGTTGAAGGAGCAACTTAATTGACCAGTCTCTCTCTTGCATTACTCCACTGCTGCATTCTCAACCAAAATCATTTTCTGCAGGATCACAAGACTTTTCCTGAAAAGTTGTGCTAAAATTTAAAATGGAAAAAAAGAAACAGTAATTCCCTGGTGTTCAATCTTGTTTGAATCAAAATAAGGAGCGTCCACAGTGAGTGCCTCCTCCCATGTGGCATTGTCATGGTGGCAGAGCAGGGTTACCAGCAAACAGCAGTCTTTTAACTATCCATGGTCTAGCAGCCCTCCTTCACTGTCGAATTTAAAAAGTTCCTTTCACCACATCTGCCCTATTTGTGCGGCCTTTTCTTCACCTGACTTGCTCAAGAGATTTGCTTTATCTTAAAGGTCATTTCATTCAACTTGGCAACAAACAGAAGTGAATATAACTGTCCCCAATCTTTCCCTCGCAGAATTCATGCTTGAGTTGCCTCAAATAAAGAAGGTCCCTCCCAGCTAGAAGAAGGAGCTCACAATCTGGGCAGCTCTATAGAAAAGACTCCCTGTATCATACAGTCCCCCTTTACAACTCTACATTTCCATTTAATGACACCCTACATATTAACCCTGGTCAGCATCCAATTACACAGAATAAGTGAATTATCTGTGCCAGCATGCAATTTGAAAATGTTTTTCATGCAACGCGGGGACAGAGGGTAGCGGGGGGGGGCCCTTTTTTCATCAATCCAGCGTTCATTAAAGTGCGAGCTTGTGAGTTATTTCGAATCCATTAACTCTAAATACAGGTGATTCCCAGCCCCTCTTTTACACAGGACCACCGAGATTCCCGGTCATGGGGTGCTATAGGGGTGTAGAATGACACCAACACAACTGATTTGATGAGCTTTCCTCCCCAGGCCAGCACTCAACCAAACAAACCGGCCGGGCAACCAACAGCGCTCCATTCATATTTAATTACAGCCTGCTAACATCGCTTGTGGATAACATTACACCTGGCAAAGATGTAGGCAACAACTGCTATGAAATTTTAAAAAAATATAACGTGGAGGTAGTTTACGTGATACAACATGGATTTTTAATTTCAAACTCACAAAGAGTATTTCTGATGATTTTGTCCAAATCAGATAAATAGAGAGTCAGTGAGGGCAGCAGCCATCTCTCATTTAATGGCATGTAAATAACACCAGGTGGTGAATATTAAGTATCAAACGTGGGACACAGCAGTCTGTGTCACATGACCCACCTCTGTGGGTGTAAAGTCACTGCTGGCCTCCCAGGCAACAAGCTTGTGTGTGTGTGTGTGTGTGTGTGTGTGTGTGTGTGTGTGTGTGTGTGTGTGTGTGTGTGTGTGTGTGAAGGGAGGGAGTTCGAGTTAGCAGAGATGACCAGATGAGAGGTGGCTGAGTCCAGCCAAGCCATGTCAAGTTACTGAGTGCTGCTCTGAGAGAGTGCGAACCAGCTCCCCTGACTCATGGCTGAGCTGTAGATACACATCAGCAGCCTGTGCTCAGAGTGCACAGCTAACCTGCTGCAAACTAGCAGTAGCAGAAACTGTGAAAAACCCTGTTGGTGTTTGGTTCTACTTTTTCATTTTCCTGTGGATACATACTGAAACTCAGACCATATGACACGTTACTTCTAATGCAGCTGTGGTGAAAAACTCAACAGTAAATGTCAGGATATGGTGTTGATATGATTGGCACAGGTGGCCATTTGCATTGATGTTTTGTAGTCATTTAGGTTGAGTTAATCATAGAGAGAAACAGATACAAGTACCCTGCTTATTCTCCCACTTTTCTCGTGGTGACAGATTTTCTTCTCATATTTTGATCACATTTCCCCCCGAAAAACTAGGCTGCACACTATACATTATATGTAGGAGATTACAGACCTAAGAGAATAAGATGAGGCAGGTTCAAGGAGGCAATAGCAGTATTTGATCGCAAAATAATTCCTGGAATACATCGTATTCTGATGATAACAATTTAATAGTCTCTTATTTCTTCCTGCCATGAGGTAGGCGGCTGTCCATTGGTTGGTTTGCCAAAGATCCACAGAGTGATCCAGGAGTGTGGATCTTTCCTGTATTGCATTAGAGAACCAGCACTCTTTGTAACAGAGCTGCACCAATGAACATGAAAGACTTCCTCATATGCACAGTTGATAGCTAACTGATACATCACCAGTTTTATGCTAGTCACCATCAGTGTAGGATGAGCTGTCATCAAGAGTCAATATCTGCCATGGAAATGAGATACTGCATGCACATACACACACACACACACACACACACACACACACACACACGCTTTACCATGTGCTTCATGGTATATATACAGTCCTGACACTTAAAACTGAGAGCTGGCATAGATGAGAAAATAACGTTATGGAATTGCCTCACACTACAGACACAAACACGTCACACACACTCACACACTCACACTCACACTCACTGTGCGTCATTGTCTCTTGGCGTGCTGGCGCCTGTCACTCAGTGGGGTCCTGGAATATGCACCGGGGCCATCGACAGGCGTCTGTGTCAATGCCTGACAAACCTCAAGGCACCAGGCTGTAATTGGAACGACTGGCCTAATCCTCAGATCAAGACAGACTCATTGACAACCTAAGCGGGCGGCAATCCCAACAGCGCCTTATTAGTGGAGCTGGCCTCTTCGCTAGGAGCACTGATGTCATCACTGCCAGCCAAATAAGCAGAATGCCGGGGAAGGCATTTCATAGAAACTCACAATAACTAGTGCCCTGAAATTCTCTATGCAAGGGAAAGTTTGTATTCATGTCTTACTCTACATTTATACACAGTCACATCTGTTAACTGTAGGAGACAGGCAGGATGAGCACTCATTTATTAATATTCTGGCATGCAGTTTACAACAGATACATTTCGGAGCCAGTTCCTAGAAAATCATGAGTTTGTGGTCTTTGACTTCACATTTTATTTTCCATTATTCCTGTCGTAGTGTAGTATAATTTAAGGTATATCTAAAAAGTACAAACATATACACTGCAATTACAGCGGCAGACTGAACCACCACATTATGAGTTCATTACAAGGCATGGCTCTGTCTGGTGTGATCACTCTGTGGAAGTTCTGTGTTTTCAATGTTGTTTAAATCCTTAAAGCTATGCACACTCCACCTCTTGCTTCTCTTTGGGGAGCTTTTGTTTTTTTCTAGAGGGTTTTTTTTTCAAGGATGGTACTTTTCCAAATAATAGTGAAAAAAAAAATTAGATTCATTTGATTCACAGATGAGGTTGGTTCTTTGTGCTGCAGGTGTTTTAACAACAGTTATAGCTGCTCCAGTTTGAGCATTAATTAGTTGAGAAGTACAGAGAAACACTGAGATTTCTTTGACACTTTAACAAAGTGTTGTAGATTCCTGCATAGGACTGAGATTGTTGTTAATCCTCCTCAGCAGTAAGACCAGTGCTCACTTCCCTGACTACCTTGTTCCCAGAAAAACTTTACTGAAAGTACCATCTCTAACTTATGTGTGAAGTGCAAAACACCCTAACTGCTACCACAGAAAGTAAAACATCAGCTATGGAAGTTTAACCCACCCAGACAAACCTCCTGCCTGTACACAATGCAGTTCATGTAAGGGATCACTCAGACTAACACAGCTTGTATCACTTGGAGCAGACAGCTAGCAGATAGACTCTTACACCCCTTCAGTTTCTGTAGAAATAGCCACAGTGCTCGCTTGAAATTGCCCTGTGTCCCTCCCTCTCACCTCCCAGACGGGTAATCTGCTCTCTGATGGAGGGGAGCATGTAGCAGAGGTCGGCTCTGACACCTTCCTGGCAGAGCCACAGAGCCTGGCTCCCAATCCCATTCTCAAAAGCCAAGATGCCCGAAAACCCCTCCACACAGTTTGCTCGATGGAGGCCCCTGCTGAGTGCCCGAGATCCTCTGTAAATGAGCATATCAGAGTGTTTGACATGAACAGACACATACAGTACATACACTCCAGATATAACAGGTTTTTAACTGAATATCTTGCAGATAAGGTGTCTCAGCTCTATGAATTTCAGCTCTAATAGACCAGTGAACGGGAAAAGCAGGTGGAATGCACATGTAGAGATTATTTAGCCTCATACAACTATTATGTTTCAAATCATAAAATACTGCTGAGGCCGAAATGGTCATATGATATTGTAGTTAGTTACTGCAACTTATTTCAAAGAACACAAAGTGTACTTTTGTTTCAATGTGCTAAGTAGTCCTTGGCAAAACTGAAGAGCCATCAACTTCATCTGGAGCAGGGTATGAGTGCTTCTGTGTATGTCTATGTATGTGTGTGTGTGTGTGTGTGTGTGTGTGTGTGTGTTTGTAGTCCCTGGCTTTTGTAAAGGCACCGGGAAGCTCGAGCCGTCCACCCAGGCATGCCTGTGCAGTGTAACCAAGGCTGACTGCCTGACCTCAGACTGTGTGGGCCCTTTAGCAGAAGATGAAGGAGCTTTTTCAGTGACACAGGAACAGGAGGTATCGCCTTCCCTTTGCAGCAGCACTCATTCATGCCAGACACAATGCGTTATTATTGGTTTTGAATTGAAATGTTAATTTTGGGAACTGGGCAACTGTGCCTGAGAGCTTTCCCTGCTCATTTCTCATTTTTCACTTGGCTGAGGTGGTCTGTTTCGATGGGGAGAGTTAACCCTCAACTCTCCTTGTATTACAACACCTTGGCTCAGCTAGGTAAGGACCGAGGGCCTGTAGAGTATAGGCCGCGAACACAACACACCAGAGCTTTCGACATTCGAACTTTGACTGGATGTTGAACACTGCTCCGTCATACAGGAGCTGAAAGGTTGGTGGCAAAAGGTGAAACCTGTAAGACACTGTTCCATAGCCACAGAGCAGTCACTATTGATCCTGAGGCCATGGAGGAAAAACCAGCTCTTTCAGGGCTGGTGGTGTGAGGTGGGCAGGTCAGCACTCTGCTGTACAGCCTCACAGAAATGAGTGCATCAGCAGGCCCGGCAGATCTATATGACGGGAATTAAACAGCATAATCAAATTGTTTGCGCAACCATTTAGCATCTCATTCCCCCGCTGCCCTGGGCCAAACTGACCACTGGAGACTGGCCATCCACAGCAGTAACAAAGTAGGGCAATAACTAACAGCGATTAAAGGAATATTGATGGCCTGTGACACACAGCATCCTGAAAAATGCTATTTGGTCAAATAGCTGCAATAATTAAGTATATGAGGGTCAGTCAATTTTATCTGCTGCTTTTATTTGGATCGATTATTTAGTAAACCGGCCAAGCCTCAGAGAGCATTATTGCTGAGTGGGGTGTTGATTTCATAGTGCAGGTGCTTTAGCCGAGTCACACAGTAGCAGCTCACAGTGAGGAGGAAACACAGGAGCAGTACAAGTGTCACAAATATTACTCATTTAATGGATGGAGAGAATGATTCACAGTATCTCCACTCACACTGTAAAACATGTTTGATACGAGCTGGACATCACCTGTAACCTACTGTACATGCTGATATTGTTCTCAGATATATTAGCCCTTCAAATCACTTCAGCCTGTCCTCTAATTTCAAAACATTATGTTCTTGATAGTTGAAATCTTCTTTACTTTTTACCAGACACCAAAACAAGCATGAAGGCCTGGTGTAAAATATTCTCACCACAGATTGATAAACATTAGCTGAAAGCAAAAATAATGAGTTTAGGCTGCGTAAAACCTCTTGTGCATTTAATGTGATGCAATGGTTAAAAATAAACTAGGCCATTTAGAGGCTCCTCTCCGAGTTGATTGATTAAACATTAACCTGCTGGATCTGGGATATTTCTTATTAATCACAGGTGTCACAGACTTAACTGAGCATGAGGAAGGCATGTAGGAAAAGAGCCACACTCACACACACACACACACACACACACACACACACCTTCTTAAATGTGCATGAAATCGTGTAATCATAACATATGCCATTTAGCGGAGGCTTTAATGCGATGAGTGATGCAGTTTTAGCGCTGGTGGACCCAGTGGGAGTCAAACATGTAACTCTGGTGGTGCAATTGAGTTACACACACAGACACACACAGACACACACACACACGCACACACACACACACACACACACACACACACACACACACACACACACACACACACACACACACACACAGATACACAGATGCACACGCATCTCCATATCAAACAGCACATTGTGGGAATTGCCATGACCTAATGCATTTCTTATCTTACATTTGATTACACATTTCACTGAGGAAGCCATTTTCCTCTTGTCTGCAACAAGATGTCCAATGAGAAAAGCAACCTTGACTAAAGGAGAGAGGAGTTTTTAAAGGAGTGGGTGGCAGATCTGTGATTCTGACCTGTTAGATACACTGTACTGCAGCGCAAAAATCCCATAAAGACAGTGGAACAGAGCAAAGTCTCTATCAGCCCTTCTTTATTTTCCCACAGTCAGTGACTGAGCAGGAGAACCTATCACACTCCAAATAACATCACTGAATATTCAGCCACTGTAGCAGGCCATTGCTTTGATCTAGCACTGATGTGGGTGGCCAGTATCCACAGCTACAACAGTCTTCAATTTGAGTCTGACAGAGCACTGAACCTGCCTCTGAAATAGCTATGTTTTTCTTGCCGTAACCCAGGGTGACTTTTTTGTGCCCGAGGAGGCTTTTATGAGAAAATTGACAAAGTAAATATCCTTTCAGCTGTTTCCCTGATGAATAATGTACGCAGAAGCTGATGGACTGCTTTCAAAAAAAAAAAAAAAAAAATTCAACAGCTTCAGGGTTGTCCCTGCACATCAGCTGTCATCGCGTGATGCGGGTGGCGGTCCTGGCGCGGGAGCTTACGGCAGCACACAGGTGCCCTTTTCACTCCCAGGCCGAAAATGACAAATTCAATAAACTCAAGACATCTCTCTGGAGCACCTATGGAATCAAACACACCTGACAAGGGGCTGAAGGGCTTCTTCCTAGTCACTCTGACATCCCATCTTGACGCTCAATATCAATATCTCTGTCCGCAGCCATTGTAGCGGAATATCTTTCCATCTCACTAGCATGCTTTGACACTGTGAGAAAGAATAGGAATACGTGTCAGAGGTTGTGGGACTCGAGGTTAGACTGTGATGAGGGAACTGTATCTGTGAGATGACATTAACAGAGAGTGTCCCCAACTCTGTGTGTGTTTAAGCCCCAGAGCAGACAGGCCTGGCTAGGGTTACCAACCGTAATTCTGATGGTGAAAGGGCTACAATCAGCCTGCTTAATCTCGAAGCTGTTCTTTAAAACCAAAGAAAGACGATCTGTCTCCATTCTACTGTACAAAACAAGGAAACATGTGATTCATCTCAAAATGGAAATGCACATTAAATTAAATTTGCCTTTAGGGGCAATGAGGACAACCCGTGACTGCAGGTTTTTCTGTGATAACAAAAAAGGTGCTTGTACTCTGTCAAAAGAGCCAGTCTCATAAACCTACCCTGACCTGAAAGAACAAACCCTAGACATCAAATTTTAAAGAATTAGCATCACAATGGGCTAAATGTCCCCCTTGTAGTAAAAGCCCAGTAAAACGGCCCTGCAATTTCAGTGGTGATGATAAACTGGGAGACGCTGATAGCGGGAGCACTGTGCGTGAGACAAACCCTTACTGTATGTTCATTAGCATCCCTGAAGGTTCCCATCTGACGATGAAGGAAACAGAGCACTGCGGCCGTTCTGCAAGCATGAGTGCCTTATTAAAGAATGGGCCAGGGAGCCTCAAGTTTGGTGAGTCTGGTCCATGAGGAGCTCGCATTAGGGCTCCCACCTGTTAGTCTGGGTACTCCTTTGACACAATAGGTCATGAAATGCAATATGGGCCTGTGCCTCTCTTTCTCACCACACAAAAGGCAAGGAGCGGATGAACTGCAAGATAAATGACCTTGACATTTGGATAGTCTCCAGATTGCTGTGCCATAAAAATAAACCATGCAAAGACTATCTCCAAACCCTCATAAGACCAAAGCACAACTTAATGGAGAACAAACAGGAGCAAAGTGAAAGGGGGAAAAAAAAGTGTTGGGTTTTGGGGAGGATGGATATTTCCTAGAAGACTTTGATTTCTCGTCTGTGATAACTGTGAGAGTGCACAGGCCTGAAAAATCCTACTCCGTGTTTGTACTTACAATCTGGAGGTCTTGTCTTCCAACCAGCTGTGTACACGCTGCAGACAGGCTCCATTTTCCACAGGAAACACGATGAGAACCACAGGAAGATAAAACCAGCGTGAAATGGCTGGAGGAAAATGACAACGCAAATTAGAGTGAAGCTTCTAGAGACATACAATAAACCAATAATCACTTTTCTATGCAATAAAATATCATTTCAGGCCACACTGGGGAAATTTAAAAGGCAAAGCAAGCCAGTTAACAACATTCACAGATTAAAACATATTAAACAATGAGAAGAAAATTACATATTAATAGTTCAGGGTTTTAAAAAAAAATATGTATTTCATGAGATGACTCTGGGTCATGTTTTCTATTTCTACATAAATATGTGCAAAAGCAGCAGAGAAGTATGTTCCTACAGAGAGAAGGCCTCTGAGCAGGTCCATCACCTGGGCGTGATTGACAGCGTGGGCAGGTGTGGCGGCGTTTCCAGGGAAAGTGAACTGCGGCCGCGTAAATGAGGCTCACCATTGTTCTCTGCAGGTCTTTGATCTCCCAGCGGTAGGCCAGAACCTCAGTGGGGAGTCCAGGCCGGGCCCCAGGCTACAGTTTGTATCGACTCAGGAGGGCTGACAGCACAAGGCAGAGGATGTGGGAGGGGGCTCCAGCTTCCCAACATCGGCTCCGTGCAGCTTCATCTCAACTTGACCTGCACACTGAAGAACTGTGGAGGGAAGAAACAACAGATATTAAACAGATTTTACTCCTGAATTAAACTCCCCTTGTTTCCACTGTTGAAGAGTCAAGGCGCAGTTCACTAGTTTGTTTGTTTCATTCTTACTTTCTTTCTTATTGCTTTTTTTCTCCTGACAGATTACAGTGAACACACACACACACATACACAATGATCCATCTACACTTGCTACCTGTGGTAATGTCCTAATTTATTACATTATTTTCTAGAACCAGTTTTTCCTTACATGGGTGTGCTATAAAAACTAATTTGTTCTCATTTAAAAAGTAATTTCCATAAATGCATTTAGTTTCATTCAGTCATAAAAACTACTATTTTTAAAGACAAAAAATATAAAAAAAAACAAAGCAGATTGAAGCAGATCCCTTCAAGTATTAACAATGAATGAAAATAATTCCCAACACAAGTGAGCTCATGCTGGAAACAGATGATCTTATTTTTGCAGTGTGGCAGCTGTGCATCTAGCCCTTACTTAAGGCCAACCTTTTAATGAACCTTCAAGTGTACAGTAAGTGGACAGGAGTGGCTTACAGCTAAAGAGAGTAATGTTTCTTTGCTGATGGTTCCCATCCTCCCCAGACACCGCAGCAAAAGGCAATCAAGCCATTTAGCTCCGACAGGGAAAAATAACTCTAATGCCAAAATAAAAACACATTAGGTCAAATGTCATGAATAAATTCAAATATGTAAGTGTTTGTTTGAGTGTGTGTGTGTGTATGTGTGTGTGTGTGTGTGTGTGTGTGTGTGGAGTTATATATGCATCTCGCCTATCAGTGTGTTTATAATATAACATAGTGTGTAGGCTCTCTGTACTCTGAACACACATTGTGAGAGAAGCTGCAGAGCAGTGGATAAGACTCACAGCACTACAATAAATAGTGACAGTGAGCAGGGCAGACCGGGACAGCCCCTCTTAGTCTGCAGCGATTGTGTTTCAGTGTGTTCGCCCGGCTCTTCCTGTGGTGCTCTGTGTTGTGGAGCAAAAAGCCACTGCTGGGAGCCACAGTGGAAGAGATCAATTGTACACATTCCTGCCACCTGAGATTCAAGTGTTTCTGTAATACTGCACAGCTCAATCGATACTTAAGCGAGGAGCCGACTGGGAAGAGCCCAGTCCAAAGCTTAATGGTGGGACCACTCCCACAAAGAGAAAGCACGTATTTACTCCTGTGTGTTTCTGCTTCCCACCTGTCAGTAGCCTGCATGAAAAATGACTCATCATGCTTTAATCCAAACAAACATTTCATATGCATCTTTAATATTTTACATTCAATTAATTCAGACAAGGCTTAAACTATTACTGGGACACAAATGTTATAATTAGTAATGTTTTTTGTTGGTATTGTATTTTTTCTTTTCTTACGAAATTCCAGTTATTATTATTAGTATTAATGATTAAATAAAGCATTATAAATTCACATTTAAATATCTTAACTATCATCAATGTGTAATTTTAAATTATTAAAAAATATTTTAGTAGCATATTATAATTATTTTTAACAATAACAAAAATAATAATAACAATAATAATAATAATAAATAATAATGATAATGATAATGATAATAAACGCGGACTTTTGGTATAATTGTGAGTTAACGCTTTAAATATCAACCCAGTTTTTGTCAGAATTAGCAGAGCAGTGAGGATGTGGAGCACTTTTATTTTTCTCTCTGTCCTTTGAAGGAATCTCTCAGGAAGCCGATGTGCTGCACAAACACAGCTCAGGGGAACAGATGTGACTGTTAAAAAGAAAACAGGCTCTGTGGGCAAGGATCATTTAGCTTCGACGTCTAGAATAAAACGTAAATATTGGGGATTTGGGCTTCGTGAAGAGGAGGGGAAAGCGCCGAAGACGCTGGACAGAAATTAACAGATCCTGTATTGCAGGATGTGCAACGATGTGTTAAATTAAATGCAGCTGTTGAAATACAAAAGGGGAAATTTTTCAGTTTGAATAAAAAATGCGAGGCAAATGCCTTCAAAGCCGTCAGAGGCTTTATCCGGATCACCGTGTGATCGTTTTGACAACTTCTTTTAGGGCTTTGTGGCACTTTGATTAGATCGTCGCTTTTTAATGAACCGTATATTTTCAAAAAGAAAAAAAAATCTTCAAAAGACAGAAAATACCGATTACATCACTAACACCTGAACCCTGGATCGTGTCTGCTTAACTATCTTGTCCGAAAAAATAACATGTTTTTCCCGCTGACACTTTTTTTTTTTATCACAATCTGGTGAATAAATAATGGAGAGAGGGAAGCTTTTCCTGTCCGCGTAAAAAACCCTCGCATCAACCTGATTCAGAGGATTGCCGATTAACGGGTGATTTCAGGGGTTGGCTACGGAAATGATGATGTTAAAACTGCGATCATTTTAAATGTAAGAGCATGGATCTCTCACCACCAGTTTGTCAGTGCACACAAACAGAGAGGAGGCTGTACAGCGGCCCAGAGCTCAAATAATCCAAAGTCAAAACGTGATTTTATTTTAATTTCCGCTCTGATTGTTGATGCTTTATGTGTGAAAATAAGTGTCAGTATATTTTCAAAGATATGGCAAAAAAAAAAACAGGGAATAAAAGCACACAGACACACAATGTTTCTTTTGGAAAACTGATGTATTTGATTATTAGAGTAAAGAATTACAGTATCTTAGTTGTTAGTAGGTATTAAAGTGTAGAGAAACTGGACCCATAAAGATCTTCCAACTTTCCAAGAAAGTGCATGTAACAGTCCGAAGGTTTTCAAACCCAATATATATTTATATTTATAAAAACACTATCATTTTGTCCCCCTGGCCGTGATGGACTTCTCTTGTGTGAGTTATATGTACATTTTCTTACGCGGGAGTTTGCATTTCCACATCTGAACGAATTTACAGAAGCTTCAACACATAACTTTGCACTTGATGTCAGTGAGGATGCTGGGACATAGCAGCAATGTGGAAATCCAGCTGAGAAACTAAAGGAGAATCCTGCTCATTTGATTGGCTGTCTCAGTTCCAAAAACCAGGAAATAGGCCAGACTCAATGTTCCCCTTTTAGCAACTGTCTTGCTTTCAACAACACCAAAATACCAGCCACAAAAAAAAAAAAAAGAGAGAGAGAGATTGAGGGAAAAAATATGGAAGTAAACAAAAAAGTAGAAAGTACAATACACAGAAACAGTAACAACATAACATGTTAACACTAAAGAAACCCTGGGAATGTAGCAAACTTCAATGTTTTGTCTTCCTTAAATAAAATAAAGGTAATAAGATTTGGAAAGAAAGGAACTACCACATCATTTAGTCCCTTGCCTGAATTTCATTGTTTCGCTTTGATGAGGGGAGGGGGGCATGAACACACAGATGTTAGACCATCTACAGAAGATCAGTGTACATTATTTACAGCAAAACTGTTTGCTTATTACAGGGCTAATGCGTCACATGAACATCGACAGTTCGGTTATAGCTACTACAGACAGAAAATAACTTAATGCCAAGGTAAGGTTATCTACCCAGATATTCTAAGTTTCAAAAGCACATTTTTTAAGCACCCATACGTACCCATTCTGGCTTTAAAACAAACAAAAACCTAACTGTTAATGCTTCCACTTGGTTTCAAGCAAGGTTATAATCACTAATAAATAAGCTCCTTAAAACTATAACATGTACATTGTACAAAAAAGCAACTTGTCTTCACACTCATGTTCGTAAAGATTTAATGGCGAGCAAAGCAGTTCAGTTGATTTTGTCCCTGTCTTGTCTTGTTCTCTTTCTTTCTCTTCTTCTGTGTGTCTACATATGTGTACAGTATGCCTTTAGGCATCTTCATGTGTCTGTGCACAGCTCAGGACATACACTCTAACTGGTGACAATTTCTTTATTGTCTTCCATGAACCGTGTGAAACGGAAGTGGGCCCCGTTCTCTGTGTTGGCCATTTTCTCCAGACCAGCAAGAGCGGCATTGGGCTCCATGCTGTGTAGCTTGTCTAGGCTGCCTGTCAGGCCACCAATGGGAGAGCTGCCCCCATTTCCCACACCGCCTGACATCGGTGGGATGCCTCCATTCTGGATGACAGAGATTTCATTTGTCTTCATTGCAAGGCCGTTGGAGAAGGCTGCAGCATACTGGTTCCAGAAACTGGCCGGGTCCCCATTGCTCGCCCTTGATGCCATGTCCTTCTGGAAGATCTCGGGAAACTTGACGGGGTTGGTACCCAGGAAGGCCATTGGCCCATCCACAGAGAGCCTGCGGCCTCGTCTGGCAGGAGCGCTGTTCCACATGTGTGTGCCCATGTGAACCTACGCAGAGAGGGAGAGGGAATGAGAATAAAAGGGAGGGAGGAGAGAGACAGAGCAATGAGAGGGATGAAAATTAGTGATGTTTACAAACTTGGCCACAAGAGCTGCACATGAGATGATGCAATGGAAAAAATAATAATAATGCTCAACTCCGAATTAACACAGCTTCACACCCTGGGTTCAGCAGACCAGTTAGCTGCCTGTGCTGTGAGAGGTCCCGGCATGGTGTAAACATCTTATTTTGGCAAGACTGATACATGCAGTTTAATCTTAACCTTAATTTGCTCATCTCACAAAGGGAGCACAGGGCTTGGGGTAAAATTGCACTGTCCAGTTTCATTGCTCTAGACAGTATTGCATGTGACAATTCCCCTCTGCCAACACCAGTTCTATGACAATTTTTTCTCCTTTATAATCCTTGAAAGATAGATTAAAATAATTACATGTTAATGTATTTCATCTGCAGACTACTACAAAAAAGTTCTGTTTCTGTGTTTAGTTTAGTGGAGCAACTTTAACTAGAAACACAGATATCCCTGTGTAAGGTTTGTGTCAACCAACAGCCAGAAGTTGATTTAAAACAAGTGTTTAAAAATGAAAATGTATCTGTAGTCTGAACAATTTTTCCACGTTCCTGTAGATCATTGTGCAGATGAGTTTCTTAATGATTTAGGCCTGTGACTTTTTTCACTGAATCTGTTATGGAAAAATACAGACTGACCTCGCTCACTGTGTTTGCCTCTGATAATTAATTGTGTGCAGTGAATCATTCTTAGCCAATCACATTGCGGAATTTCTGCCCAATCATATTAGTTGTGTGATTCAGCCTTTCCACTAAGGTAATTTTTCTCACAGAGCTGCTCCTTTAATTAATTATACAACATCACTGCCTCTTGATGCCTGGTGCACTGACACACCATATAAAACTAAATAGCAGCTCTGAGACTAATTTTTCACAAACGTTCTCACACACAGACTTTTAGCAGACCAACAGTTTTCTGGATGTTTTGACATTCACCTTGAGGTTTCCTTTGGTGGTGAAAGCCCGACCGCAGATACTGCAAGCAAAGGGTTTCTCCCCTGTGTGAGTCCTCTCGTGGATCTGTAGAGCACTGGAGGAGGAGAAACACTTCCCACAGGTGTTGCAGAAGTGTTGCTTGGGTGTCCTGCGCGGTGGAGCAGCGGAAAGCACTGGGGAAGAGGAGGCAGATGATGTGACCAAGCCAGGGGGCATGTCCTTGTCAGGGTGCAGGCTATGAAGGAAGCCGTTGACCTCAGGTTTGTTAAGAGAGCCTACAGAGAGGAGGGAAGGGGTTGGGCTGGAGGACAGGCTGGTGTTTGACGGCTCAAAGAGCTGTGAGGGCAGGTCTCTCATTTGATGGGTTAGCATGTGCTGCTTGAGGTTGCCCTTGGTGGAGAAACCCCTGTTACAGGCCGTGCAAATAAATGGTCGTTCTTTGGTATGGCTTCGATAGTGAATGTCCAAGGCACTCTGACAAGCAAAGGTCTTCCCACAGATGTCACAGGATGTGTTCTTGATGGTGCTACGCTCACGGAAGGGGAATATCATGCCCAGGGGGTCCTTTGAGGGATTGACAGATGTCAGGTCCAGGGCTCCGATGTTGGAGGGGTGAGAGTGCAAGAGGCTTGCACTGGTGTGCTCCAAGGATAAGGCCCTCTGCTGCCTTTCTTCGAGGCTGGGGGATTTACGTAGTTGTGGCTGCATGCTAGTGGGGGATGGCGCCTGCATGGAGGAGGTAGATTCTGACACAGCTGGACTCCCGGCGCTTTGGCTTTCAACATCCCCTCCCAGTGACGAGGAGTCATTGGTGAGGCAATCCCCCTCAACTAAGCCATTGGCCATAGCCTTCATTTGGCTGGCATGTAGCTCGTCTGTTTCATTGTTGTGAGCACTCTCTTGGCCATTTTTCTCTTGCCCCTCGTGGCTAACCATTTCAGGGGGAGCTGGGGAGTTACACAGGCTGTCATGGGAGGCATCAGCTGACCTGGGTGTGTCTGGCACACTGCTGTCCGGGCCTTCCTCCATTCCTTCCATATTGTCGTCAGAGAAGTTGTCCAGATCATCGAAGTTTCTCTCCTCAAATGAGCCAGTGTCAGAGGCCATGGACTCTGGGTAACTCTCCGGCAGAGGGGTGTTGGGGATCTGCCCACCCATGTGCATACGAATATGCTGCTGCAGAACCACAGCATTTGTGAACTTCTTCTGACAGATAGGGCAGGAGTGTTGGACTCTAAGAGGAGGCATGGCCCTATGGACGCTGTAGTGGGTCTTAAGATTGCCCTTGGTGGTAAACGCTCTGCCACAGATTTTACATTTAAAGGGCCGTTCCCCAGTATGAGTGCGATAGTGCATTTTCAGAGCACTTTGGCAGCTCAGCACCCGGTGACAGATGACACATTCGTTTGGGTCTGTCACCTTCCTGTCAATGTTCTCCACAAGCTGCTGCAGCTTGGAGGTCTCTGACCCCTGGAGGGGCTCCAGAATGCCTCCAAAGGGGAACTTAGCCTTGAACTGATCAGACATAAGTGGCATGAGTGGGTTGGTCATCATGGGCGGGCTGTTGGATGTTGTGTACTCAGCTGCGCTCTCCGAAGCAGAGCTCACATTTGTCATGAAGCCTGAGGAGTGGCTGCCTTCTTCAGTTTTCCCATTTGAGGTAGGCAGGGTTGCACCTTCACCCTCTTCAGACACTCCATCGTTACTTTTAGCTGAAGGCTCAGCAGCAACTGAGTCACTCTTTGCAGTAACAGAAGGGCTAGTTATGGCTATTGAATGATCTTCCTTTTTGATGAAATGTGGCAGGCTCGGCATGGTTGGTGGCAGCAGCATGCCGACTGAGGAAGTCAGAGTGGGCAAAACTGGTTTACTGTCCAACCAGCTGGTGACAGGTTTCTCAGGGGGCATGGACATGCCGTATGGAATGCCGGTGCTTGTTGGTATGTTGTCTAAATGCTCAGGAACAGGGTAGGGGTTCATCTGGATGTGTGGGTATTTTTCTTTATGACGCTGGAAATGCACCTTCAGGTTACCGCGGGTGGAGAAGCGGTTGCCACAGATATTACACTTGTATGGTCTCTCACCAGTGTGGGAGCGCAGGTGGATTTGCAAGGCACTGTCACTCCCAAACACCTTGCCACAAAACCTGCACTTATGCTTAAAGAAAGCATCGTCAGAGCTGCTCTTGTGTTCAAATGAAGTGACATTAGGTGGCTTGCCTTTCCTCTGCTGGGCCAAAGCTGCTAAAGAGTTGAGGTCCTCTACGGTGGTGCCAACACTCGGCAGAGAGCTGGAAAACATGGGGTTTCCAGGTGGGGGCTGAGGTAGAAGGGGATTCACTGCAGAGCTTAACAAGCTACCTATTCCAAATGCTGGCGTGGATGACTTAGCTAGTGAGGAGTTACTGAGCTGAGAGTGGAGGCTATTCATATGACTCGGCCTCTTGTCAGAGGACTGGGCATTGACTGTTGATGGCCCCAGTGTGCTAATGCTCTGAGATGTCTCACTGGTGCTTGGGTTGGACTGAGGTAGCTGTGCCGCTGCAGCCAGCTGCTTTAGGCTGCTAATACTGGCTGACTGACTAGCCAGGTTCTGCGCTAGGCCTGCGGCTGCAGCCAGCTGTTGGGAGAGATGTGAGCTGAGTGTGGTCAGTGGGCTGGCAGCAGGCCCCATTGTGCCTGGAGCAGAAGTTGGGGGCACCTGCATTTCTGGGGACTGGGAGGCAAGTAGAAGTATCTGATGGCGAATCTGCTCGATAAGCTGCAGCTGGTGTATCTGTTGCTGTTGTAGGGCGAGGAGTTGCTCCATCAGGGCTGGTACTGCCACCCTGGGGCCCCCAGTGGAACGGGCCTCTTGGGAGAATTGGGCCACAGCCACTTTGGTGCTTTGAAGATTTTCAATTATGACATTGCTGTTGATCATGGAGAAGTTTCCCAGTTCAGTCAGGTTACTGAGCTGAGGTAGGGGGGCAGAGATAGCTGAAGTACCTACTGCAGGGCCGGAGGTGCCCCTGCCACCATGGCTGTTGACTGTGTTGATGGGGCTCCCGCTCTCTGTATGACTGCCTTCCTCTTCGTGACCGCTGCTCATTCCGGAAACGTCCACGTCCATGGATTCGTCTTTTTCAAGAGTGTTATGCTCCAGAAGATCACTGCACTCTGTTTGATCAGTGTTATTAGCTGTGTCATTCATCTGGTCATCGGGATTATGGGGAGGAGACCCAGGCGAGAAAGTTCCGGTGGGGGAGGCAGGATTTTCATTCACTATCAGAACTAACTGATTCTTAGTGCAATTCTTCTGGTGTTCCTCAAGATCCGATAGTTCAAAGAACTCAGCACAACATCTACTACAGACGTGGGCGTCTGACTCCTTGCAGGGGGCGTCCTCTGAGCAAAGTTCTGTGTCCCCTGCAAAAGAGGAAACAGAGGATTAGTGATTAGAAATGTTTTGCAGCTGAAGAAGCAGCTTTATCTCCTCAAATTCCATTGTTGTTAATCTTAAGTTAATCAGTTTTACACTTATCCCCTTGATGTGTTCACAAAAACAACGATCGAAAGGCAACAATAAGCCAAAAGAAATGTGAAAAGGCCTTTTTCAATGCGGTGGCCTCTTAAACATGATAAGAGGGGATACAAAATCAATGGGAACTACTCAAATATTGCTTAAAAGTGATCTTTGAAGATGTACATCTGGGTTTCATCAGCCCAACCAAAGGTAATCATTTTCTCCAGATAATCCATCAAAATATAGAATAGAGTGAAGTGAGGACATCGGTCTTAATGAAATTTCATAGAAAGGCATTGATTTCCTATATTCCATGCCCTTCAAAGTCCACTTGTCCACTCGGCGTAAACCAAGCATTTGAAGGACTTATTAGACTTTCAATCTGCTGTCAACTTTGCTCATTTTCAGCCAACTATGGGCATCTTGGACAGGTTATCTATGTGACTAAACTAATTTGTATCCACTCAGGCTGCAATCACAGTGAGACATGAACAACAGAGCGTGTGGTGGTTACGTGCACACACTAAACTCAAGAAAAACAAAAGTGGAAAGAAAAATCAAAGAGTTACAAAATAAATATTTACTTTTTTAATGCCTAGGATATGAAAATATTTTCTGGTTAAAATGTAATCTCATGAAAAGAATAAAAAAATAGAAAGTTCTAAATAAACTTTGACCCCAAAACCTTATCAACTACATAAAAAAGGCACTCATCAGTAAATTCTTCTAGGGAAAAAACAAAAAACAATCTGTTTAAATAAATAGGCTGATCAAAACTAAGAAGCAGGGCGGTACATCAGAATGCATGCATCACAAACTTGCCAAAACTGATAAACTGGACATACCAGCTCACAGAACACGCAGTACAGTCACAGCAACTTCTGCTGTCACCGAGATGAAAATTCAAAAGTAATGACCGCCTTTCAAATGCACACAGAAACTGGTTTCTGAATTTTCCATTTTAATACACAGGACGAGTCAGAGAGTGAAAAGGCAAGACGACACCCTGCCCCCAGAGCCACTGCTGTGCTCCAGACTTTCCTTATTCTTTTCCCTCTTTGTCACACTAAAATCTCGCTGTTTAACATACAAGTTGATTTACAAATTGCATTTCTCTATGAATCCCTTTCATTGTGGCTCTGGCCCCTCAACACTTTCATCAGGGCCAAGAATTCATTTGCAAATGAAACCCAGAGAAGTGCAGCCCTGCCCCACAGAGAGACAGGATGCCTTCCCATTGTTCGCGCAGCATGGGAGCGGCGGGGATCGTCGGCACAGCCTGGCCCTGCTCATCTCAGTCGACTCAAAGCAGATCCTGTTTAATTCAGGGATTATCTCCCTCAATGTTTCTCTACTCAGAGACATCAGATAACGCAAAGTTGCCATGACAGTAAACCCTGGCCCTCACACCACCAAACCATGCAAACAGGGAAGACTCAACTTTAATGATAACTTTTCATGTTAAATCCCCCCCTTCCACCCACCCAACCCAAAAATGTGTTTGATTCATAGTGTGAGAAATGTGAGGATTAAATAAACACCTTTTCTCTTTTTTCTCAAGCCTGACTGTACACAAATTAGTGTGAAGAAAATCCATGACACTGAGTGGGGTCAAAATAGAAGCCATACAAAAAAAAAAGAAAGAAAAAAAGAAAAACTTTTGATTAACAAACTTCTGGAAGACGCAAAATTAATAAATTAATAAAATATTGGTACATATGTGTATCTGTGTATGTACATGCTCAAGTCTCTGCAGGAAAAACACGCCTAACACGATGCATATACTATTTGAGAAACAATAGTGAACACTGAAATTAAATTAATTCAACACTTCATTCATACACATACATGTAGCCTAAGTATGTTTCTTTAATTTAGAAAATTTCCAGAGAAAAATTACAAGATTTTATGTAGCGCGCATTTTCAAAAATCCTACACATCAAAAGATTTTCAAAAATATTTTTAACATGCAAGTGCAAAAAATTACAAAATTAAAACCATCACTAGAATATATAATTACAGAAGAATAAAAGAGAAAACAGATCACGTATATTCCCAAAATATTTTGTATGTTTTTATCTTAGCAAATAAGCAACTAGAGCAAAACATTTTTCATCAAAATTGTGCAATGCAACAGTGCACAGTGTCCTCTTCACCAACTCTGTCTGAAGTTTGGATTGTAAGAGAAGAAACTAATGAGGCTACAAAACACAAATGTCTGAAGAAATTTTTCAACAGTACTACAACTGTGTACATGGCCATATAGTTTTAGCTTTAAACTGTGCAATACTATGTTCTGCTAAAAGATCAAAATTAAATGAATGCATGTCTGCAAATCCACTGTCCACATAAGACTAGTATAGCAAACAGCGCAGATGCTAGCATTAGGCTTAATTCCCAAAATAGCAAGGATTAACTCTGAATTAAAATTAAGATAAAGTCAAGCTGGTATGAAGATGGAGTCTGTAAAACTTCCATAGAATCTCTATCAAAAGCACAATGCAAGCGGTGCGCAGGTCTAAAGGGCTTCAGGAGAGACAAAGAGCAGAGGACAGAGCCTCGAAAAGAGTGACCAAAGTTTGAATATGAGAGACAAGAAAGCGGAGGATTAGTCAAAAAAGTTGACGGAGAGCTTTGAGAGATCCTACATTATTTTTTCGCGGGGGGCCTCTGTGAGCCTCTTGACACTTGTAACTTCAGGAGGATTTTTCTGCTCACATCGTCTCCAGCCCTCAGGACTCATCCCACTGAACACTAGATGGGGTTCCACTAAAGCTGCCGTGGTCCAGGACAAGACTCAAATCTAAGAAGCTCTGCCCCGGTGACATGCTTAAAGCTTAAGGGGAGGGAAAAAGACGAAGCAAGTCCTTCAGGCTACACCTTGACTCACACCACATAAACACTGGCATAATGACAAGCAACTGCACTCTTGTGTTTGCAGGGAACAACAGAGCAAAGGGGGCTGCCCTGCCAATCTCCCCTCTAGGGGGGCCACTCTGATAGGGCAAAAGGGGATGGCCACAACATTGATAAGGCCTCACACTCGCACACACACACTTCAATAAAAAGCCGAGGCCTTGCTGGGCGCCTGCAGCTCCGATCAGCAGGGTCAATGGCGAGGGAGAGAGGAACACACTGGGCCCTGAACTCTCATCACCTCCACATAGAGGGACACTGGCAAAGGTTAAAACAGCTCAACATCCCACCCTCTGTGGCTCTCGCTCCGACCTCCCAGTAACTACGGCCCTCAGCATCACTGATATTCACCTACAAGTACAACGACTTTCTGTTTTCACATCCACCACAACTCTCCAGAAGCCACACAGCACATGAAGTATGAGCACTGTCTGAGCTAAACCCCCCACCCCCCCACCCCCCAAAAAAAAACCTGAGGACAACATGTCCCCACCTTTGTCATTACACACACAAGACACTTGCAACAATTTTAACACGTGGCCTACTTTTGGACCCACTTGATAATTTTGCATTCTGCAAGGTTTTTGACAAAAGTAACTCTTCTCTAAGTTTATTAGATTTAAAGGAAAATGCAGAAAAAACAGCACTTAGGAATTAATCAGCAAGTTCCAATAAATCACGTGAAATGGGCTGAAAATACCTTTCTATGCATGGCTGTCTCCTCAAAGAAACAAGTGTTCATTTCAAATGACCTGCACGTGTTTTTCAGGCAGTATACTGAACACAATGTTGCTTTATGAATATTTACACTGTACATATTAAATTTCGAGGCCTTATCCAACAGAGCTAAGCCAAAAACAATTTCTCATTTTATCTATATTTTTAAGTTATTCCACGTCTTGTTATTTTTTGTGCAAACAATTCCAGCAAATTAAAATGAAAACCAATGTGAATATAAATGTTGAGCAACAAAATTCGTCCAGACAGCCTGACAGACCCCAGAGAAGCCTCCACTCACTTAAAGAATATTTATTTAAATTACAGAAATTTTAAACAACTATTATTTTCTTGGTGACGAGTCGTGGATAGAAAAG
The DNA here is from genome assembly GCF_002260705.1 of Seriola dumerili. NCBI lineage: Eukaryota > Metazoa > Chordata > Actinopteri > Carangiformes > Carangidae > Seriola > Seriola dumerili. Next base: position 9,597,206 of record NW_019174258.1, on the reverse strand, counting down.
TCGGTCAACAAAAACACACGTTACAACGCAACGTCCTGTTAGGAAATTCAAGCTTTATTAATCTTATCCTACCATCTTATCACACTGTGTGTTTTGTTGTAAGATTTTTGAGTTTTAAATTCTGCTTTCAACAAAGATGTGACAATTTACACTCAGCTCTAACTTGACTGGCTGTTGCTGGCCTTTGTAAGAGCTCCAGTGCAGAGTCCTGCATTTCCAGCTCTGAATGGCACTTTGTATAAACTGATTTCACATTTTAGGCACAAACAGCACCGGTAAAAGAGAGTGTAGTTCGCTTTACGGACAAAAACTGGCTTTGTATCATTTTACACAGCAGGCGAAAGGCCGCTTTTAAGCCTTCCTAAGGGCGTAAAGTAAAAATGAACGAGTCTATTTTATCTGTGTTGATTTCGGTTGAGAAAACTAGACATTATTTTGTAACGAAACAGGAACGGTGTGTGTGTGTGTGTGTGTTTGTGTGTGTGTGTGTGTGTGTGTATGCGCGTTTATGTGCGCGTGTCTCTGAGTGACTAAGACTTGTCTTCTCTGTGCTGCTATCTGGACAAAGTTGAACAAAAAGTATAAACGATGAGTGAAGGGATATTTTCAGGATGCGGGGCGGATGTGTGTTCATCTACAAGGCACTTTGCCCCCCAACTTAAAACAGTAAAGCTCACTAGAGAGGCTACAGGCGACGACTTGCTGCTGGGACTGATTTTTATAAAAGAGGAAAATCACTGTGCGACTTTCTAACGCAGGACTGAAACAAGCGGACGCGGTCTTTCTGTGTCCGGAACTAAGGAAAAGTTGGAGTCCCGGCAAGAGCGACAGGGTGGTCCATGTCGACGCACCGAGACCGGCCACTGAGCGCACGGAAGCCCCGGAGAGGACCGAAAACTGAGCCGGCGATACGTTACAGCAGAGTTTCTACGCTTATTTAAAAACACGATTTAAAGCTGATGTGGAGACTTTAAAGTTTTGAAAGTTTTTTACACACATAAACACTCAGCGTAAACATGAAGAGAAATGCTCCCTGCACTTTGGTTATTATCTTTGACTCATGTATCTGTTACAGTTAAGTTTGTAGAGAACCGATCACAGAGACACAAATGAGGGAAAAAAATATAAAAGTAGCTTCAAATTCTCCTTTGAACTGAAATAAAGTGAATTTATGGATATGCTGAAAATAAAGTTTTGTGAAAAGTGCCAAAGACTTTAATCACGGAAACGATGGAATTTACAAAGAAAGAAACAATTACTAAAAGTATAAAGCCCAATTCAAAGTACGAACCTCAACTATAACATTTGGCCTCAAACATGATAAAACAGTTAAAAAGTGTTAGAAATTAACGATGCTTGGATAAAAGCAGTGACAGGCTACTTGGACTTACCATTGTGTTCCGATAAAGGCAGATGAGGGTCGGATTGGAAGTGTTGCGGCTTCGCTTGTTTCCTCCGCGACATGCTGGCTGGCACATCAGCGAGCAAAGAATAAAAAAATGACTACAAAACCTTCTCAAAAATTACGTAAATCGAGCCCATCCACCGCGCATGTGCCCCGTTATGATTATCAATAATGCTCTGCGATTAATCATACGGGGGGCTTCTTTGAAAGGCGATTGGCACCTCGCCAGCCCCCCTCCTATTCAAATGAAGTCTCTTTAATCAATTAGCTCCTGATTTGCTGGGGACTCTTGTCTCTCTCTCAGCTCCCACCCAATGAGTTGATCCGTATGGGGAAGAAAGGCTGGGTTTTCCAAACTCCCTTTAGATACGGTTTAACCCCTTCTGTTAGCCAAGTCAAAGCTTATCTTGACTACTACAGGGGAATGTCAGCATCTCGAGTCCATGCCTGCGACAGTATCTTTCAATCTTTCACATTAATCAAGCAGCGATCACAGTTTTTCTTGTCTCTTTTTTTCCTCCTGTAGATGCGGACAGGCTGGACAGCTCGCAACTCAAACCTCCGCGATCTCCAGCCAACTTTCTTCTCTCTACAGCTCGGTAGTCCGTCCTCCGCTCTTGCATTAAGATCGTTGTAATTCAGCTCTTGTTGTGTTGTACACCGACACCTTCTCTCTGAAGAGTTTCAAGCGAGGCTCTCGGTGCGCTGAAACGCAGCTCGCGCGAGCATGTTCCGTGCGTAAATGGCACCGGTACGCGTTCCCAAAAGTCCACGGTGTGATCCGACGTCCCAATCAGTTTCATTTGATTATTATTAGTAGAAAGGGGGATTACTTAGTAACACGTTTTCATCACACAGTGCATTCCGCGAATAAACAAACTTTGAGGGCCCGTGCAGCACTGGGACAAACGCGGAGCCCGGCCCATCGAGGATCTGATTGGTCACCGGGCTACTCAGTCATGCTGCCATTCACCTCCACCTCCTCTCTCCCTCCCTCTCCCCCTCCTTCTCTCTCTCGCTCTCTCTCTCTCTCTCTCTCATTACGCACAGCAGATCCAAACGCTTTGTGCGCGCCAGGATGATCAGTGGCAAAGACAGCGGAGAGAAGTCTGTTCATCTGAATAGGGATAAATAAAGCTTTTCATTTCTTCCTGAAACATTTATTTTTTTTAGCGAACGGCTGCCTCACGCTCACATCATGTGGGCTCAAATACATTTCACACCATCCATTTAACTATTAGAAAAAAAAAACTTGTTTGTCTATATATCGTCGCCATCCAGTGGGTTGCTTGTATAGTAAAACCAGTGTGAATTACTGCTTTATATCCTTATCAGAAGTTGTCTGTTTTGTAGGCCGCTTGATTCTTTTTAATTTCTACAAATAGTTTTTAAAGGCAGGAATAATTGTGCAATATAATGTTGCTGGTAACGGTGAAGTCAAGAAAACAATGTCTTAATCAATCCTGTAAATAAGTTATGGACCCTTCACACTCTAAGCATTATTATTATTATTATTATTATTACTGTCATTATTATTATTATTATTATTATTATTATTATTATTATTATTATTATTATTGTTATCTCTAAATAATGCACTAACAGGGGTGCGCCCTCAGTGGGGATGTTTTAAGAGGGCAAGATGTCCCACAGGAGCTTCACGTGAGTCGAGTAGATTTATTACGTGAAAAAGATAAACGAAGCTCTCAGTCGGGTTGATTTTGAGAAATGAAGATAATAATGTTACTATAGGTGATGCCTCGGATGCCATTATTTTTCACTGAATATTTAAAGAGCAGCTGCAGGCTAGATGGATCTGGTCCTCTCTTGTGTCAGCTATCTTTTAGTTTCGACTAGCCTTACTATTTACTTATTCATGAAAAAAAGGAAAGAGCAGGGGGAAAATCAAATACTTGTGATGGCTCTGAGTGGTCTGCTTTATCAATGCGCGCTGCCAAAATTATTTAAGAACATATATGTATATATTTTTATTAAAATTGTGCATATATTTTCACAGTATTGATTTATGTCTCAATTGTCTTAAAATCTGACAGTGTAACCAAATCGAAACGTGAACTGGGACTAACAAAATCTAACAGCAAATGATCTTTAATAGGGGAAAACGTGTATGTGTGTGTGTTGCGTTAAAAAGCCCATGCAATTATGTGCACCAAACTTGAAACTGCTGGGAGAGGAAAAAGGGGTCTGCAATATTGTAATGTCCCGGGCGGGAAAATCAATGGCCAGTTAATTGATGTGAGTGTTGGTGTGAGATTGTAAACAGGGTGATTTGCAGCCCAGCCGAGCGGGAGACATTTTAAATGGGATTCACTCGGGACGCTGAGGATACAGTGTTAACAATCATGGGCTGAATGACACAGACGGACACAGTTTGGAGACCTAACAGACATAACTCAACGCCAGCGCCTGAAAAAGTTTCAACATTGCCTGAGAAGTTTAAAAAAAAAAAAAAAAGAAGACATTCAGGTGTATTTAATTGATTTACATATTGATTATAAAATATTATTTTTAATATCCAGACAGAATAAATTGTCCATTTGAACAGCTTTGCGGTTATAAAGAGGGAAGAGGATGATAAAAGGAATATTTTCACCCGGATCTTTAAGATTTAGATAATAGTATGCATCATGCAAACAATATAGATTTAGATTAGGACATCTACTATTAATGTTTATTTTCATATTAATTAAAATATTATTATTTTTAATTAATAATACTGGTTGATTAAATGGCCATATAATTAGTTCCAATATTACCAGATGCTTTTTGGAAATTTGAACAAGTGGCTTTTTATGCAGCTGATCAGAGGAAGGTGAGAGAAGCCTTTGGCGCATATAAAGCGCGCATTTGCCTGTGACGCGCAATCATTACTGTGCGCAGCAAATCACACAAGGTCCGGAGCGAGTGCCATCACTCATTATTGTCACTGACATCCCGTGATTGATCATACAACGCAGAAAAAATGGCACGTTTGGCCGCATAATGTGATAGTAAGAGCGGGGAATCTCCCAAACCCCGAGCTGTTAGTGACCCTCACTCAGTGTATTTCTAACCAGAAAGCCCCTTTTTCTGTGTGACACCGGATTCAACACGTGGTGGGTTTCTATTCACGGTCCTGCTCCCTGATCGACGCGATGCCTGGAGAATTACAACGAGGTTGGATCAGGCCTTCATCTAGGTCAGCTGCACGTGTGTGTGTGTGTTTGTTTCTCCCTCTCTCTCTGTCTCTGTGTGTGTGCGTGTGTGTGTGTGTGTGTGACAATGGGAGCCCGAGTGGCAAGACTGAAAAACGGGCAAAACTTATAGGGGGTTATAAAGGTGCAGGGTCTCAAGACACCAGTGTGTTAACACAAGTGGAAAACGACCTCACTAATCCACTGCTGGTACTTGAGTCATTATTACACTCCATAAGTATTTGACAGGTTTGATTTACATGTCATTAGTTAAAAATAATATTCAAATTATGGCCACAGAGTTAAGAGAGGCCTTACATTTTAATAATAAAAAATAAACAGTAAAAATATGTCAATTCACACAAAAAGCATTAACTTAATTACATGTCATTTACAAAATACACATCAAATCTTTTTTTATGGCAGACTAAGAGTATATTCTCACTGTATACAGTGAGAATTGGGCTGGAGCCTTATTTTTGATTAACAGTAAATGCTGAAGCCTTTGACCCTCATGTTCCCAACACAAATATCAAGAAGTGCATGGCCTTATTCATGGCATGCTGACGTCTTGCAAAAGGATTAGGAGCTTGATTAAAGGGATTGTTGTAAGCTGGCCTCATGCTCAAAGAAATAAAGCAATAGCCCCACATTTTCCTTGTATCGAGTCACACACACTGTCACTGTATTACTCTTAATAGCGCTGTGCAGCTTTGTTCAAGGTGTCCAAGTGCAAAAACTTACATGGAAAATAATCTTACCAGAAATTTCTTACAGACTATCACCGCCTCATTTATTTCACCTTCTGTCTTCATATTTACAATATATCATTTTATAGCAGTGTCATTTAAATGATGAAATGAATTTAAGTTTGAGCTGAAATGACTTTGTCTTCCAGATGATCAGAATGCAGCATTTAGAGCTCTCTTTTGCCACTAAGGAAATCCCATTGAAAAATCGCCTGCATTAAAATTCAGTACCTGCAGCAGCAGAGAATAGCCTCCATTAATTAAGAGATCAAACCCTTTCTATTGTCCTCCAGCAGCCCTGCCACCACTTGTCCCACAGATTGTCTCCCCCCATTGTGGCCCCTGACAACTTCCTGCAGCATCACCCGATATCAATGGGCTGTGTTTGTTTTTACATTATCTCAGCTGCAGTTACAGACACTCCCTTTCAGTCCTGTCTTGTTTGAGAGAAAACAAGCAAACATTCAAGAGTGTCACAGAGGTGCTAGAGGTCACCGGCCCATCACACACACTGTGTCTGCACTGTGTGCGAGAGCGTGTGTGAATGTAAGTTTGCATGCGCCACTGATACAGTTGTCTGTGACACACACATACACTGCCCACTCTAGGTGACTGTGTGTGTGTGTGTGTGTGTGTGTGTGTGTCCAGCACAACTAAACATCACTTAACATAACTCCAATCTGAAACTAGGCAAGTATTTTTTTTTTTCCAGAAATATATGTCAGTAATTTTAAATAGTAAAATATAAAACATACACACTCACTAGGTGCTAATACACGCAATTCTAAAGTAAATATATATACAAATTTAATTCTGTAAGTTATATTAACAAGACTTTATGCCTGTTTCTCATTACCCAGCACCCAACATTTTTTTTTCTGAATAGATACTCACATTCACAGAGATGCAATCATTAAATCCTCCAATTGTTATGACACAAATCCACTTGATTGTATCTGATTAAACATGCTCGCTTGAGTTGCATTAACGAGAAACACCATGGCACTGGACGACCACCAAGACTCCTATTCTGGCTCCTTTGCATTCTTGAAAAACACATTCTGCTTTCATATGACATTGACAAATGATATTTGGATGAAGAGAGATGCTTAGATCGTTAGATGTTTCACAGAATGGAGCCGGATTACACTGACACACATCACTAAGACTGGAAGTTACAGAGGAACCAAACACTCCTAACATCTTGAAGAAATTACATCACCCTCCGAAAGCTGAGTGTTTATGTATTTTTAAGAACCTGGAAGCAAAACTAAAAATTACACATTGAATTATCCCTACATTACTTCACGCGCTCGTAAACACAGGACGTAAAGAGTATGCACATGTGATGTCTGTGTCACAGCCACAGAGCAAGCCAGGCGAGAAGTGTAACCACACAACAAAGCAGCGTGCAGGTAACCACCGAGCGAGCAGACACGCCACGTAAAACAAAAAAACACACACATTCTTACAGTAAATACACCCACAAAGTTGAAACATATCAAGTGGTTTATTCGTAGCGACTCTGGGCACAAGATGTTTATCAACTGCCGCCAGACAGCTGTGTTGGTTGGCCAGCAGTTAACCATGTCTCAGACAGCCCCTTATTGCTATTGATAGTTAGCATCAGTGTCCCGGCTGAGAAATGGGGCTGCTATGGGCAAACGCAAGCTATTGATCTCCAGCTTGTCCCTGACCGGCCTGGAGCTAGAGGGGAGGAATGGGAGTGGAGGCCGGACGGAGCCTACCGTGACACTCCCAGACTCGCTGTCTGCCACCTGGAAGGGATACTGGTGGGGGGTTGATAGTATTCAGAAAGTTTTTGCTCCTTCAGGTTGTTGCTTTGGGTTTAAGTTGAGAGTGTGCATCCATTAATTAAATAGCAGCAAAGTGATTCAATCATGGTCAGTTTATTAATGCTGTCACACGTTTTCAAACGTTTCATGTTGGTTCCTACATTTGCAACATCACTTGTCTCTGTTTCTAACAACGTAAAGTCAAATAAAGTTTTAACTTTCTACAAAATCCCTCCTTCTCTTTCTCTTCTTCTTCTTTAATCCATTTTAAATTTGTAGATGTATTGACTGATTGGCGGGAACGGAGCGATTCGCTCGCATGGACTATGATTTTCAGAGTGCCATTTTAGTGTGCAGCCAGTAGCACACAGTTCATCAAATGGCTACTTCAGATTGCCCTGTGCTTCCTTTATGCTCCTCCATATTCTCACTAAAGAAAATGGCGCTAAATAGGACGCCTTTCCATACTTAATTGCTCTTTAAAACAAGCACAAACACACAATAGACTGCACTGAGGTTTCTGTGGTTAAAAATCAGCAATCTGTTGGAAAGAACAGTGTTGCAGGCTCAATGTGAGGTCCTCTCTTGTGTTTGCATGTGTGTTCTTTAGCTCCTTGTGACCACACGAAGGAGAGAGAGAGAGAGAGAGAGAGAGAGAGAGAGAGAGAGAGAGAGAGAGAGCGCTAAATGTATGTTTGTATGTGTGTGCGTGTGTGCGTGTCTGTTTTTGTAAAGTGTGTTATTCAGCTATGCAGTGACCACATGATAAAACACGGAGGATAAAAATTTCTGTAGCGCTTCAAAAAATTTGGCACATCTTTCAACAAGTAAAAGAGAGGGGAAATGAGACGTTATTTGGTTCAAGCTGTATTGTTGCACACCATGTCTACACCAGAGAGGGGAAGAGGGGTGAAACCTGCCTGGAGGGTACAGCGGGGCTGAGGTGGGGCTTGTCAGCTTTATTTACTCCACTTGTAGAAGTGTAGTCGGACATGGGACATCAGAGAAGTCAGGTCCCTGATGACTAGCGAAAAGACCACCTTGGGGGGTAAACTCAGTGAAGTTACAGCAGTGACCATCACTTCCCCAATTAGCTTCTTTCTTTCCACGTCTCTCTCCTACCTCCTTTTCTCCTCACAACTCACTCTTTTCCCCCTGCTGTCTACTTCTCCCCCTCTCTTGCTCCTTTTCATCAAATTCTACTTTTTTTGAATTTACTGCCATATACGTAAAAAGTATATAAGTAAAAGTTCACATTTACGTAAAAATTGTGAACCAAAAATATGCATGCGTTTATGCAAAACACTTAAAAGCCAGACACTATAGTGACCACTCCTGTGTTTGTGTGTGTGTGTGTGTGTATGGTCAAGCCAAACAGCCCCTCTCTCACCCTCTCTCTCAGTTCATTTGGGCTGCAGGTCAGACAGAATGGCAATCAGACTCTCTCATCGAACTCCACTGCCCTTTTACTTTGCCTCCTACCTCTTGGCTCGTCTTGTCTGGCGAGCTGCTGCTTTGTAAACTCCCATCAAAATGTCTGGCGAGGGGGACACGACACAGATCTCCTTACCTTTTCACAAGGCCCCTGAGATCCACCCACCGTCATGATGATGTTACAGTATTTAATATGTCCAAAAACTTTTCTGCAGGTAGGCTAAATGTACTCATCACTCAGGCAGACAGCTGCACACAAACACTCACACACATGCATATGGGCTCACACACGCTCTCTCTCACACACACACACACACACACACACACACACACACACACACAGGACTCTTTTCAAAGAAGTTTGCTTTTTTTATTACTTCCTTTCCCATTCAGCGGCCTCCCCACTTTTCCAGAGTGCCCTGGGTGTTCAGTGAAAGAGCTGTGCTTATTATGTGCTCCGTGCTCTCCAAACCCAGCTTTGTTTTGTCCAGATAGCTGGTTTTCTTTCTCTCTCTCTCTCTCTCTCTCCCTCTCTTTCCTTCTCTGTCTCTCTTTAATATTCAGAGTAAGAGTCTTGGCTCTCACAAGACGGCTGTTTTCCCAGTTTTCTCCCCTGCTAACAGCCAAGTGTGGCCCCTGTGAGTGTAAACACACAGAAGGGAGGGACATCTCCTGACAAACATCTCCAAGGATGTGCCACCCTGCCCCATGTCATTCATTCTCTACCTGGCACCGAAGCTAAACTGTTAACACCGACGTGTGAGCGTCCGAACCTTAAAGGAGTGCCAGCACTTGCCTGGTCTACCTAAACACACACCACACCCACATCTGCTCTCCATACAAAAAGGGGTGCAGTATATGAGCTTATCACTGAATGTGTACGTTCCTCAACAGAGCTGTAAATGCAAAGCTGTCTATGGAACTTCATTAAATACTTTGTGGTAATATTCATTTACTTGCCTTGTTAATTTTTCTTTAAAGAATTTGAGCACACATTAATCTAATCTGCGATTTCACATCAGCTTTATATATGCCTAATCGACTATTACTTCTATTGTCCCCTTACACTGTGCTGGAGGTCCTGGTGGCCTTGTGTGTCAGCATGTTCTGTCAGCGTGAGTTGTGAATATGTCACCATGACAAATTCCTCCACATTCATTGCACTTGGCAGTTAAGGTGATTTTCATTTGGACTATAACGTCTTCCAGTGGTCCTTTGTTTAACCAGGTGGCTAACACGAGAGCCACCTCTCACCGAGCAGATATCTGGAAAGACTCACACCCACTGGAGAAAATTGTCATTAGATTGTAGCACAGTATCTGCCAGTGGCAGCACTGCACTAGCAAACAGCATGAATTAGGAGTGGAGCCTATACTTAAACAGAAGATACACTCCAAACATTGATAAGGCATTGCGGTGCATGGCAGTCAGACCCCTGGTGATGTTAACAGCACTCTGCTATTATCACAGGTGTGATCGCTCACCAGCCCACAACCACATTTACATCTTAATTACCAGCCTAATCAATGGGGTTGCACTTTGACTTCATTTGTGACATTCATGAAACCTCATTTAAGATGTAAGAATAGGCCATCGTAAGTATTGGTGGTGAGAGAAAAGCACCTATTTTCAACACGGAATAAAAGGTAACAAAGGGGATTAAGAAAAAAAAGAGGGCAGACTCCTGAATTCTTGCAGGCATGATCACACTGCACTCTGCAAAGTGAGTGCAGGGAGATATTTATGATAATTGCATACTACTCCCAAAATGACAAAGCAAATTGTTGAGATGTGCAGTGCATGACAGAAAACGGATGGCTTGCAGGACTCGAGCCGGGTGATTTAAATGGCAAGTGATTGAACAACAAACTCGCATTAAGACCGTATTGATGAGTTCAGTGTTTCATTTGGGATCAATAAGACGATTGGTAGAGGCTAAAGCCAATACACGCAGCAGGGAGAGACTGTAGAGAAGAGAGAGAGAGAGAGAGATGAGAGTGTATTGAACTGCTTCAACATAGAAAAGAGAAGGTGCTGGGATTTGTTTATCTAACCGGAGGCCTTGGAGAAAACTCATGCAACATACAGGGCAGTCTATCGCTCCTGGGTTTTATCCAGTGTGGTGGCAGGACGCCATCATACTGGGAAAAAGCAGACAGCAACGTACAGTCACAAATGATTATCTGAGTATTAGTTTAGCAATATATATGATATTTACAACCAGTAAGCTCCCTGCTTGTCAGCAGTAAAACATATACTACATATTGTACTATTTAGCAAGCAACGGAAAACACACACAAAATGTTTAGCTTAAAGCAACGGACAAATGGTTGAATTACATAGTTGAAATAGCAAGCTAAAAGTAACTGGTAATGAATAAAAAGCTTGCTGTAAGCAGTTGATAGTTTACTAATTAAAAACAATGGATAAACTAATGAAATAATTATGCAGAAGCTATAAATAATGAATAAACAATTGCAAGCTATAGGTAATGGACAGTTCAAGTGGTTGTATAAAAGTAAAACAGTGGCAATTGTTAGCTAAGGTAGCAAAATGAAGAAACAATTGAAATAGTTAGTTGGAAGTAATGAATGAACTGTTAATCCATTACATTTCGCTAAACATTTCGACAGTATAAATAGTTAGCAAAAATGTATAAATTACCATTTAAATATTTAGCTAAATGTAATGAATAAATGGGTGAAATCTTGACAATTCAATCAGAAAATTATTGCAACAACGTCCACTTTTATATAAAGGTAGTGTTCAATATCCAGTTTATAATCCATACACTGGGTAGATGAAGGGACTCATCTGATGGTGCTGTGGGTGAACATCAGACAACAACAACAACAAAAAAAAGGTTGGGAACCATTGATCTACACTATTGAATGTGCAGTCCACTGTTGTGTGAAGACCTGTTTTTCTTACACCATCTGTAAGAGTGTGCTGTTGTAAGCTGCCACTGTTGCAAAAGAGAGAAATTCATTGTGATTATTAATCCAAACCCAGTTCAGTTGGAGCAGGCTATATGGGTGAGAGGCACTGGTTCTGTAAAGCTCAAGCAAATCACAGCTGTGTCATCACTCTCCTCCCACAGTGTGACAGATGATGCTAACAATGAACATTTCATCTTCAGCCACACTGCGAGCTCCTATACGACAGAGATGAAGTACATCCGGCGAGATGAATTACTGCGCAGTGATTTATCATGACAGGCCAATAGGAAAAATACAAATGAACAATTAGCAAATTTAGCCTTAATTAACCGCTCCCAGACAATAGATGAGCTTGTAGAACATGTGTGAACATGCTTTGAAACAGTCAAAGCACGAGGCTAATCTTCATGTAGTATGTAGAATATTACTGTGTTAATTAGGGTTAATTGAATAATTTCCCTCACTGCGTACTGATTATGAATGTCAAACACAGAGGGGCTATTTGATTAAGCCGAGTGCTCTGTGTAGAAGATGTATGGCTAATGAGGAAATGTGAGATTCCTATACAGATCAAACAAATTTTCTTTTTTAAAGGTCAAAATGTGCGAATAAAAGCGGACAATTATTATTGATCCTTAAAAATAGGGAGTAAATGTACTTTTAATGAATCACTTACTCCCCTTGTTTACTCCCTTTCACATTAAGTACTTATATCATTCTACAACAAATCCCCGGGTTTGGAATCAAATTTTTCAGTAGCCTACAAATCAAAACAATTACAGGCTGTGAAGTTTGCCTGGTTTGAACCGTGCTCACGTCACATGTGTTCAGTTCGTCATTCAGCACCTGATTTGGGAAACACGTTGTTTCCCACACCAACTCCTCATGAATGATAATGCAATTTAGCAGGCAATACAATACCGTGTGAGACCTGGAGGACATGCATCCCCTGTTTCAACTCTGACTTAAAAATTAAGACCCACAAGATCTTCATTGTTGCGAAGCACAAAAAAACGCATGTTCGCACACACACACACACACACACACACACACACACACAGATGCAACAAAAACAAATTAGGACATATCTCATAATTCAATGTCACCAAATCCAATTGCAATCAGGAAAACTCAATTTGTCCAGAGCCCTTGAAATAATGAGTTGATTTGAGTAGAACTTCTAAAAATATTAAGTGTTGGTAAACAAAGCATTTTTCTGTTTTGACAATGTGTAAATAACTGGGATTGCAAAGAGCCCCCTACGTGAGGAAGTGCAGTAATGTGTGTCCCTAATGTTGGTGTAAGAATAGGATCTAAATTATACCAGAGAGGGTGCTTAATTTGATGGTAACAGGAAGGTGAAGAGTTGCACTGTCTGTGTGAAAATGACAAGATGCTGCTCACAGACAGGAAGCCAATTAATAAGAGTTTGAGTAGAGAGATATCTGGACATTTTTCCCTCAGAGTATGTGTAGTTTATATATCACGGTTGTTTGGATGGCTTTCTCTGTGTGTTTTCTTTTTGTGCATTTGTCCACAATGAGTCTGTTTGCTGCACAGAAATAGGATGATGCCATCATCCAGGGAGTTGGCAGCAAATATCTGGCTAACAAATGATGATGTGAAACATGGGCTCATGAGCCTATAAATCAGACTCCCCCCTACAAATTAATAGAGTTGTTGACAGTTGACGGCTGAGGAGAAAAATCGTAAATTATATCTGGCACATGAAAATAGCACAACTGTAGTAATAGAAAATTCCCCTGCCTGTTTTTGATTTTTGTTTTTCTGAAAATGGCATACTTACCTTCTGAATAGACATAAGATTTTTAAATAGACCACCCAATGACCTCTCAAGACTCAATTTAATAATGTAATAATTTATTTCTTATCCACATTTTCTTCTAGTCTGGTGACAGAGCAGCAACACATCCGTGCATCCGCATCACATTACAAACAACTGTGAGGGAAATGGCAGCGCAGATGTATTGTCAAATGGCGTGAGGATGACAGCGAAGATGAAGGAGGATAAGTCAGTAAAAAGAGGCAAAAGAATAAAAAGAGACAGCAGAAAACAAGAGAGCAGAGAGGGGGGAGGATGAGAGGAGAGCTAAGTACCAGGGAGCATGTGAATGTGGGGGGCTAATGGTGGGGGTACCAAGGTTGCAAGCAATTTCTCTTTGTTATCAAGTGAAATGACTCTGCAAATATGACAATAAATCACAGTGGAAATCAATCTGAAAGGAGGCGACTGTGAGCCACTGATAATGCATCAATCAATATTTAATGTTTAGACTTTAATTAATCCACAGGCGCCAAGCATTCTTTAAGTGACAAAGGGGGAGGAGAGGGGAAAAAACGAGCGGGGAGTGCTTTTGCATAGAATAGCTCTTATATCAAACGGAGACACTGAGCTGAACGGCCCCATCAGTCGATTTCCCACAGCTTCCCTGTGTTGCTTTATTGCCTATTCTCTTATTTACGGGATCTTGAAACATAGCAGAATGAAAGCAAGAGTGTTTGGTGAAAATACAGAGACACATTAATACCTTTAATGCGCACATGATTTGTTTCATCCACACAGTGACACTACTTAAAGATGAATCCAAACTCCTCTAGTGGTGTTTAATCAAAATCTGATCTGGATCCACTTCAGGTCTTATTAATGGGGGAAGTGTTTCATGTTTCTCAATGTGTGTTGGTTTACTTGGTAAAGTGTTGGTCAACTTGTGGCACAATATTGTGCCAAGCTAGCAGGGCTGCAGTGACCTGTTTGGTGCCCTGGGGGGAAAAATAAGGCTCAATAACTTAAGGCCAGGGTGAACTGCAAAAGAGGTCGGTCGTCCGACCACATCATGAGGCCAAAGTGTTTTTAGCTTTTGTGAATGGTTATACAAGAGAGTGAGGTAAAACTCTGAAAAGTCATAGAGGACAATTTGTAATTGTCATTTATATGTGGATACTGAGAATGTGTCCAGATATGCATACAATGGACACACTTTCAGACAGTCTTCTCTGTTAGGCATAAATAGTGTTGCACTTGTTTGTACACTCAAAATGTGACAGAAATATGTGTGTGTGAGATAAAAAAAAAAAAAAAAAGCTGCTTACTTTCGCAAATCCACAAACTTGGCCCATCACTGCATGCAGTGTGTGAATGTCAGACTGTTGACGCAACCCCCTCGATTCTGACATTAGAAACACGAGACACATTTAACTAAATTAAAAATGGTTAATGTAGAGATAGAGAGAAAGCAGAAAGACAAGTTGGGCTGTGGCCTACAGGCTAGGCAAGAAAACATTACAGCAACTAAAATGCCACAGACTGGACTTCTGAGACACGTCAAGAGATCATCAACAGTTCTGGTTCTTCTGCTAATGCTAGTTTGCATATATAGTGTCAGCTAAATGCCCAATGTCCGATGTCCGATTTCTTGTCCTTCCCTTCTGCAGAATTACTTTCAAACTTTTAAAAAACTCTTATACTTTTTCTGTCTGTCTGCAATTGTGGGAATGCAACTCTCAAGGCTGTGAGAACACTAAGACCCTCCTCGAGACAGCATCTGCCCTGGCCTCCGTACCTGCACACCGCTGACATTGCTGTAACGTCTGATTCAGGGGCTCTATCGAACAAAAATCCCTGTCTGAACAATGCAACCACGGAGCCGTTATGAAGGACCACTTGAGCATGGAGCCATGCTTAGCCCTCGCCCTCTGATCACACTGACACATCCCACAGGTACTAATTACCGAATCTACTCCACTGAGGAGTTGTGGGAGAAATAACATGGAAGACGCTTGACATTTGGATACCTGCTGTAAGATTCACAGGGATAATTGGGACACAACTGAGAGGGAGGTCCACCAAGTCTGTTTTAGTTGATAAAATGGCTTTAGGTAACTCACCAAGTGAGGCACATCTCCAAAAACATGACCTCTTGAGAGCACTGAGTGGGTCAGCACAGGAGGAGAAAAGAACACAGGCATTTCAAGTTTAAAAACCAGAGGCCGGCGGACAATTATTTGAGGAGTTCCTTGAGATGTGGATAAAAGGCTTACCCATAACAGCTCCTGATATTCTTAACTGCACATATTGGATTTGATCCATTGTGCCATTGTCCACAGATTTACAGGTCTTTTATCTTCAAAGAGGATCCACATGGAGATGGGTAGAATGTGCTCATATCAAAGTGCAGCAAAATGTCTAATCAATGAGCCATCATTGAAAGTCAGTCATTTAAATATGGGTCGAGCAGAAGCTTGTATTGAATTTTGATGCAGGTGTGTTTAAATGACTGTAGCCTAAAATATCAGCTGACTGATTTTACTTCGAACAAATAAGCTTCTTCAGATTTCAACAGAGAATGTGAGATGCTGCAACAAGAGGTAAAAAGAAAAGACGCATCCTTCTCATTTCAACATATATTGATCGGAAATGGAGGGGGTGGGGGGTATTAACTGACTGTAGTATTTAGTATTTAACTGACTTTTATGACAGTTGTTAAGTCATTTCCTGCAGCAGTGGTTTATGTCTTTGCAATAACCTCCAGGAATGATGTAATGAGAGATTATGATACTTCCTCCCTCTTTTATGATCTGTACCTCTAGCTTCATGTCAACACACTCGAATCAGGTTAAGCCAATATCACACCAGTATTGTCCTTAAATGTATTCAATGGCTTGCTGGATATTGGCCAGCCTGATCTGAAGCACGTTTATTTGTGACTATTGATAAATGAAGGCCGCTTGTAAAATGTGCAATCAGATTTTCTTTACACATTTTATGTATAATCTAATTACACTGTGAGGGTTTTTTGGTAAAAAAAATTCTTTCCAATCTTTTGTGCTTGGGCTCTTCCCACAGCTGTGCAGTCGTACAGTCAATCACAGTATCTTCAAGTACTATTCATTTTAAAGCAATTACATACATGTTGAATTCAGTGTTAGACATGTTAGCATATAAATGCTGTGATAGAGACTTCTACACATTGCCTGGTTTTAAATTGTGAACCACTATTGATATGTTTACTAGAAAACAAAAACCAGTATTGACTGTCAAACCGTCCTAGAAAGATGCAACCTGATAAAAATAGACGTAAACATATACACACACAAATAGAGGTGTATGTCGCTTCCTGTCGGACTAATTGATACATATCTCGTGTCATACAAAAATGATATGGATACATTTGTAGTGATACAATACACCACCATTTAAAACCAATTTGCTGTTGTTCTATTCAGCTCTGAATAGGATGTGATATTTTTACTCTTTTAACAAAAGAGTGATTAAAATGTATTGATTATTTCCTGTATTTTCAATTTCAAATTCGTAATCAGAAAATGTCATCTGCCACACAAACAACACACAGATATATGATGAAACACTGGATAACTTTTTTGGCCTAAGAAGTATAAAATTTTCACCCAAAAGCTGCTGACTGGGTTCCCGGGTCCGTGTCACCCTTTTGAATTATGTATAATAATACAACACCCTCAATAATTCCATATAGAAGCGTTGACCATCCGGGGCTGGTGTATTTTGGATGCAGCATTACTTTCCCTGCATTGACTGCTTCATGTTGGCTGTCAGTGCAAACTCACGGTGTAGAGATTCCAGTCAGCAATGGGCACAATAGTTCAACATTTCTTTCAACGTGTGACTGAATGATTTCTTGAAGCAGCTATGTGATTGGAGAATGTAGTGAGCTAACCAGAGAGCAGCAGGTTGCACACACTCAAACATGCTGGAGGCACAGGAGTGCAGGCAGAGTTACTTGGAAAGCTTGTCGTTTGACAGCTGTATCGATTTTTTCCCCCCAAATTTCATGCAGAATTTGGGTGAGTTTGATGCACCCAAATCTTTGACTCTTAATTAGACTCGGTTAATCACACCCCTACACACAAATATATAAGTATATATGTAGAAAGACAGACAGACAGACTGACATTGGTAATCACACACCCATGAGGTTTGTACGAGTACACAGTTGATAGATGGGGTGTCACATGAGACATATTTACAGACGGTCACACACAAGTTAAAAATCCAGAGGGATGTCTCAGTTTTTTAGCTTCCTAAGCACAATGGCCCAGTGTATGAGGAGCAAGATCGTTGCCAACAGAACATATCCAATTGGCCACGGTCATTAAAAAAGAGGGACTAAAACAAGCTACACTGAAACTGAGTTATTCGAGGGGGGGAGACAGTGGAGGAGCCACTGGTTGATATATTGGGATGTATCAGTGTGAAACTCAAAGTGAGTAATCAAATAATCCCAAGTGTGAAATGCAGCAAGCTGTGGACAGACAGGGCCATAATTTCCAAGAGGCCAAGTATGACATCGGCCAAAGAAAGACAGCCGAGTGTCACATACGTCTTAATTCGCCCAGACATATGTGAACACGTGTAACTGTATCATCAAATCCCCAAAATGCCGCAGGCTGACATGTCTACAGCCGAGGCCATGTCTGAGAGAAGGAGGTAATAGCAGCCTGCTGTCATCTCCTGTCACTCTCCAAAAGTCAACTGACAGACTATATGCTTTCTGCTGAGAGGACACGAAACACTTTTGGGTAAATATAGTTAAAAACAACAGCAGTTTAGGTATGACGCAGTTTGACTATCGTTTACAGTGAGGTGTGAGAGAAGAATGAGCACTGTATTCACATCTGTTTGCATCTGTGCAAGACATCCACAACAAGAGCTTTGAATTTTACCAATGCCTCTCCCAATTTTAATTTGGTCAAATTTTCTTTTGTTGCTGCTCTCTAAAGGCCTGGTCACATCAAAACATTACATTATAAAATGTATCTTGCACATCTTCCCAAAAATATGCGGTTATAGAAGACACATGGTTTAATCACACGGCTTGCTGGTAAACTAGCAAGCGCTGGTCAGTCATGCGAGCTTTCTGAGCATCTTTCTATTTTCTCTGTAATAGGCTGTTTACTCCTCCCTGGCACTTTCCAATCAGGATTGTTAATCATTTTTTTCAATAAAGTGTTACTGAAAGAGGAAAAAAGCGAGCTTGTGAACCTGCTGACTGTCAGTTAGCATGTTAGTTATCTAAGTCGCTAACGGGATAATAAGTTCACAGTTTATTCAAGTGCTGTATTTGTACCATCAAGTCCTGTGTCATAAGTGTCAGCACACCATGCCTCTTCAGCGGGGTGCTGTATATTGACAAAGGAGGGTTAAATAAAGCAGGATGGTGCAACACAGCTATTAAGATATGACAACTTCTTCTATTCTGGACTCTCTGACTCTTAGTTCCCTCTTTGAATTTGAGCGTCAAAGTTCACCAAAACTGTCCAAATGAAAAATATTAGTTCATTCATTTTGCTGTTATGGACAAATCCACTAACTGCGATGATCCCATCCAAATACACATTTTGTTGCAAAAAAATTTGCTGTTATTGATGCTAGTGTGACCAGGCCTTAACTTTCTTCCTCGAAACCCTCCTCCAGTCCGGCCCATCCTCCTAATACTGGCACAGTCCCAGCGTTTACCATAGGTGACAAGCCGTCAAGTCAGGGGTTAAGTGGTAACTAGCTGGACATGGGCCGGACAAACAGGATTTAATGCTACGACTCCCTGCAGACCTGTCCTGGTCTGAGCTGAGAGTGTTTCTTAGAGAGGAATGTCTCCAATTTCTTCCTTATAAAAAACAACAACAGGGAGGAGAAGGTGAAAAGAAACAGGTGATGGTAGCTGCATCTATTGACTCAGACAAAACTTTCCAGCTGACCCTGAATCTGTATGATGATGTCACCCATTTTAACATCCCGTTGATTAATCCCTCTGTCAATTTGAAGCCCAACTTTGCTGCTGCGGATTTAAGAATGCACCCAAGCAATATACAAGCTGATTGCACATAAAGTCATAGGCTTGGTCATGGGGGAATGCATGCATAGCATGCACGTGTGTGTGTGTGTGTGTAAGTCTGGGTCAAGGAACTTTAGGAATGCTGCTCTGTCCTTTTGTGCAGACTTGCTCCTGTGCCAGGATGAGGGCCTTCTCTTTAATCCATACTGATTTGGTAAACACTGACGTTAAGACTGCTGCAGGCCAACATCTAATTCTGTTGTTTTCTCCTCCAAAGAAAATGTGTATTTCTTTGGAGATGTCTTGAAGCAGATGGAAATGTGGGGGATAGATTTAATCTGACTAAGGCTCATGCTTTGATTGGACCCCAGATTAGGATTGCAGCCTAGTATTTTCAATAATTATTCTCTAGTTGAATTAAACGTATCCTCTTAACACGAAAAACATACGCTTGCCGTGCATGTCTGCCCGAACATCTGTAGGATCACTGCTTTTAATCTCAAAATATTTATTAAGTAAAGGAAGAGCTCAGCATGCGCAGACAGCTACATACATGAAATACATTCAGTTTACAGAAGCTACAGTTATTCAGCACTGAAATTCCTTGAAATCTCCTCATTTACACTTTATTTCTCCTCCTTTATACTGGCAGTTTGTATGACACAAGGGACAGGATCATTAGGTTACCACATTATTTGGAGCGCTGAATTCATCCAAAAGCAAGCCAGCTCCTCTCCTCCCTGCTGTCACCTGGACAATAGCCTGGAAACCTATCTCTTAGATCACTGTCCCATATCAAACATGTATACCTTTCTTCTTCTTTTTTTTGTCTCAGAGACAATCCAACCACTAAGCTTGTTTGCAAATTGATGGCAAAGTGGCCGGGGCATTCATCCTCAGACTCCTTCTGTTTGTAGGTGTGGAGCTATGGAGCTCCTCTTCCTGTGCTGAATTAGGACCACTTACCCAGCCCGCTTAAGTCCCATTGTTCTTTTTATCACTGACCATTTTAATAAATCTCAGGTGGTAATCTCACAGTGCCGCCCACCAGACGCTCTTTAAGTTGCATGTAAAAACAGCTACCTGCCACAACAATGGCCTCCTCGGCTGACTTTATCTGACGAGTGTTGACAAAGAAGGCAGCTGCCCTGCTGGACATAAGGTCAAGCCAAATACAACCTGCCCCCCACCACCACCCTCCTCCTCCTCCTTCTAGGAGGGAGTTATAGAAAGAGGGAAGAAGGGAAGAAGAAAGAGGGTGGGGTGGGGTGGGTTGGGTTGGGTTGGGTTGGGGGGGTTCACTGCATGTCCTTCCTCAGATTTTATCAGGACCTGCTCTCCTCTTATCACTGTGGAAATGACACTGTGTAATTCACTGTGTGTGTGTGTGTGTGTGTGTGTGTGTGAATGGTTTAATAAAGGGCAAAAAAAAGCCCAGGGTAGCAATGAGGCAATGAAAAAAGAAGAGAAAGATTAAAAAAGCATATGTTTTAGAAGTCATTAAGAGGGACTCAGTAGAGCCTGCTGTGGACTTGATTTACACTGGGTGGTAAGCCGTTGGTGGGTGTAAATAATGTATTAATTTTTAAAGAGATTTTTTCTCTCTCTTCTTTCAACGATATAGAAAAAAAAAACATCTCCATCTGGTCAAGTGTGAAGTAGGACAGAGCTAGATTAGAGAATGTTCTGTGTTATCTTATCTGAGCATGGGCTTAATGTCTGCACAATCAATGCTCCTCAACAAGTGGTTCATTAAAACAGAATGGCAATGTTTAATTCCATGTATTACAAATGTGAGCTGGCACAAAATCTGACGAGAGAGGAGTGAAAGCGCAAAGTGGGATATGAATTCACCTCACTGTCCTGAGGGAATTAACTCTGCAGATGGAAATACACTATCTGAATCCGAATGACTGTGAACAAATGTGTTTTAGTTGACAGCAGGAAATCATAATCACTACAAGGAAAATTAACAGACATGAGTAGAACTGAAATGATTAGTTAATTACACGAGATTAGTTGATTGACAAAACCATTTTAATAAACAATTAATTGTTTCAATATTTTTTCAAGCAAAAACACTGAGCTTTTCAAAGATTTCATTTAAACAAAGCAGCTTATTTGAAGACTTAACCTTCAGCTCTGAGAAGGTGTGATGGACATTTTTTCTTACTATTTCCTGACGTTTTGTAGACAAAACAGTTGATTGATTAATTAAGAAAATGATCTGCAAATTAATTGATAATGAAAATCATTATGTGCAGCTCTAGACAGATGGCAATTCATGATATTAATTAAAATGTTGAAATGTGAGATTCTCTGAGGAGCAACACTGTCAATAGGAAAAGTGCAATTTATTAACATATTTTTTCAACATACCTGCTTCCAAATACAGTATGCCCTTCAATATTCATTATGCTTTTTAATAATATTTTTAGGCCTAAAGTGACTTCTGAAACTTCCTGCTACTGCGGCATTGTTCCGTCACACCCTTGAGCTCTCACCCACATGAACGCAGACTTTTAAAAGCCAGGATGCCGGTTTCTCTATTGATGTTCTTTACTCTTTAAAGTCGCTCTGTAATGGATCTATTTGTCAAAAGTACTTTAAAAACACATTTGACTTGCCATCAGCTTCCATCAGCAGTCAACAGCGTCTCATGACAGACTCGCCTTTTACTGTCAATGAACTGCTCCGACACTGGACCTGCTTTATTCAGCACCCTATCATTAATCTATGTGAGCATCAGCATCCAGCAGGACTACAGGGACAGCAGTGCATCAGCCAGCCACATCCTGTCCCGTTTGTCCATCGCTCACATGGCCTCGGCCCCAATTGTTCAGTCTCATATCTATAATTCATGAAGGTCCTCTGGCTCTGCTCTCATGCCACTGCCAGCCCCTATAAAGGAGCGCAGAGGTATAAAGCTGTTTGGTGCCAATATCTTGTCATGCTCAGAATTGCAATGGCTTGGTCCAGTCTTCATCCATCACATGGACGAGGCGAGGCTTGCCATGATATTACCCAAATATTATTGAAACTTTGAACCTCTGTGCACCCATAAATTAGGAGCAAATCACCAGCAATGCCACAACACGGGGAGAATGTATGGGCTGCTGTGGCCGTGGAGTAATTACACACTTAAAGAGGAAGCGTGGCTGAGCATTCTGCCATGAAGAGAGTGGACAGAGCATGTAGAGGAAAACTGACAAAGGTAGGGAAAGATTTGCAGTGAGGTTATTACAGTTATTTAGGAGGATGGGACCGAGAACTGAAGATTGCCACTTTGACTTCTTAGACTTTCTGGGAAAAACTGGGTGGGGATAAGTGAATGAGTAATGTGTTTCTCCTTTTCCGCAAAAAAAAAGCACTGTTGACATGCCCTCAGGCAAGGCACTACACTCCTTCTAGTGGACAGAAGACAGTGGAGAACTAAAAATGACTGTGTGTGCCAGTAAACCTCATTTTTATGAGTAAAGGTTTAAAAGGAAAAGTAATATATTATTCATTCACCAGGTCAGACCAACCTGGATGGGGAACCACTGCCGGAGATGGAGAGACCAAACATCTGTTATTAAATGCAAGCAGGCTGCAGTGTGACATGTTTGCAGTCTTGTCCTCTTCAGATGTTTGGCCTACAGTGATCCACTTCAAACACTTGGCTTGTGCTGCTCTTTCTCTCCTTCTCAGACTCTCTCTTGCTCTCCCATTCTCTATCTTTCTTAGTCTCAGCTGAGCTGCAGTACTGATACCCTCTTCTCCTTGACTCCTTCATTCCTCTCTCCAGTATCTGTAAGATGTTTTATCTCTCTCTTTCTCTGCCTCTGTTTCAACTCTCTCTTCCCTCTCCTCTCTGGTTTCTCTCTGTCTGTCTCTCTCTCTCTCTCTCTCAGTCACTGTCACTCCCCTTCCCTTGCTGCGCTTCCTCTGTGTATTAACATCTTTGGCCTTGCGTGCTGGTGATGATGAGATTTGATCCCCCATGGTGGATGATCCTCACCTGATATCCCGCGTCAGGCGGATTCTTAAGCAGGTTAACTTCTAAGTCTTAAGAGGAAAGGACACACTGCTTCATTTTTCCCCTCTTGAATTCACTGCGACATAGGCTAAGCTGGCATTAAAGTTGAGCAATGAGCTCATCAAACTAAATACTAAGTGACAGCATGCTACTTGACAGGGTTCATGTTGTGTTTCTGCACAGAATGTAATTTTTATCAATGTGATTAAGGGGGTGTAGTCTGACAATAAAAACTGAAATGCTGAAAACCCGTCTGAAAATTTCATAGAGCGGGATGATATGATAATGACATCATGTTAAAAAGGACAAACAGGTGTATTTAGGCTGGGGCCACCTTCCAGGAACTGGGAGAGGGGGGTGGGGGTGGGTGCTGGGTGAGGCTGGTGAAGAACAGGCAGTGATAATTGATGGGACATCTGCTGAATTGCAGGTGTCTGTTACTTCACTCCTCTCATGAGAGTTAACAGATGACTTCACCCGGTGACACCATGCTGTTTATAGCAGCAGCACAGAACAAGCATATATAAAATGTGAGTAAAATTTTATAAACACATAACATTACTCCCACGAGAACTCAAACAAATCCAGCTTTGGTACTAAGTACACTGTGCAGGGATTGGGACACAGAACATTATGTAGTTACAGTAATAACAGTAAACACTGACAAGAACATTATCTCCAAAGCAAAGCATACTATAATGACAAGACTTGACATATCACTCTAAAAATATACATTGAAATCTACAGTTAGTTATTTCCATGCTTCATTAAGGACTCAGTCTGTAATCATTTGTCAAAAGTAATGTCATAAATTACCAGAAACCAAAATGAAATCATCTCGCCGACTGCTCTAAAATACTCTCAAAGTTTTTGTTTGAAGATGATGTGCAACATCCATGAAACTATAACCACAAAATGTTTATTTTTATTTGATACACTGTTTTTGAACAATCATCTCGCTGGTTAACGGTTTTGGCTCGCCATTCAGTGCTGTGAGTTAACTGACTTTGGATATCAGGAATTCATACCACATCAAACGCTGCCTGGTACCTTATGATGGCTGACAGATTTGACATAACATCATGAGATCTGCTCAGGAATAGACTCACATCGCGTGCCCAGACAAACAGCTCTAATGCCCTCATCATGACTTCAGAGGAAAGGCATCAGCAATCCTTACATGAGAATCAACCTCTACACAGCTACATTTGCCCACAGATGAAGAAGAAGACATTATTTTTTTGCAAATACAGCTGGCAGGCAACTTAAAAGGGCCATTAGACTGCTCTTGTAATTGTTGAAAGATAAGAGAACAGAGAACGGGGGAAAAATGCAACCAGGACAGAGACAGGAGAGCTGGGGGGATGCGGAGGTGGGGAGGGGTTGCGGGGCATTCTTCAAAGCAATATCAATTTTGCCATTAGTTCAGTTTGAATGGATTTTCCTCTGTCAAACCAGATGCTAAGATGATTTTCTTTACAGTGTCTCCAAACGTAAAGCAGCAGAAAAAAGATACAGAGTGGGTGAGAAAAAGGAAGGGAGATAGAGACAGAAGGAAAGAGAGATAGAGAGAGAGAGTAGACGGGGCGGGGGGGGGGGGGGGGGGGCATAGAGTTCAGCATCTCTTTGATTGCTATCTTGGGGCTATACTGAGCAATTACTGGCTGGAACCTTTAAAGAAGCTGATTACAGACAGTCACAGACTGCCGAGCAGACAGACAGACCTGGTCTCAGGTATCACTCATCTGTCTGCTGGCCATCTCACCACCACGCACTGCATCGCAGCTACCGTCGTGGTGCCCTTTAGCAAGACACGCCACCCCCGACCGCTTCAGTGCAGCTCCTCAGTGGCCAGCAGTGGATGAAAAATGTCCACACCTGGACCAGTGCCGACGCAGGTAGGGGGTTCAGTGTACTGATTCAGGTCTC
This sequence comes from Seriola dumerili, assembly GCF_002260705.1. Lineage (NCBI taxonomy): Eukaryota > Metazoa > Chordata > Actinopteri > Carangiformes > Carangidae > Seriola > Seriola dumerili. The sequence continues at coordinate 9,571,913 of NW_019174258.1, read as the reverse complement.
TTCAGTACCTTACAGTCAGTCTCTTGACACACCAGAACACATGCTCCAGACACCCTCCCATTTTAGTCTTTCAGTTTCATTTTTCATTGTCCCTGGAAGTCAAAGGAGGAGGACGGTGAGATAAGGTGTTGGAGAGAGGGATGGTGAGGGAAGGAAAGAGTAGGGGAAGGGGCAGATCATTTGTTTCCAGTTTTCTCACAGCTCCAGGCCTGGCGCTCCTACTTCTGTTGATTTACGACCTTTCTCAACACGACCACATCTGAGAGAGGAATAATTAGAAGGCTCTAAAACTGTGCAGTTTAAGGCTGTTGTAATGAAATTTGTTGGCCTGCAGTCGTGTTTTTGGGATGGAGTCAGGGCTGAGAGGTAGTCGGGGGAGACAGGGAGGACGTAGGTGAGTGTCTGAGATTCCAAACAGTCATGTGCAAGAGAACAAGAGTGCATGCATGCTCATACACTCACTCGGATCTCACCCTCCGCTTCCCACAAACTCTGATCCAGCTTGTTCGGAGAGCTTTGCAGCGCCTTTACAAGATCATTTTATTCCTACCAACTCCTTGTTATGGTGATTAAATATATCCCCAGTGCAAGGCATCAATTACTGGGCAGTGGAGCACCACAAAGGGGCCTGGCTGAGAGCTAGGGCTGGGGAGGGGGCTTGCCTGCCTGGCTGGCTGGATGGCTGGCTGGCTGGCTGGCTGGCTTGGCGGCTGCTGTCCTGGCTGCGATGTGCAAGACGGAGGAGTTCCAGGCTTCGTCAGTCCCCAGCCCCGCTACAGAGGAGAGCAGAGAAGTGCTGCGGGGCCTGGCTAAGGGGAGCCCTGGCTGGGCAAGCAAGCAGCTGCCTCCTTGGCTCCAATGAACGATGGAGCTCCTGAGGGAAGCCAGAACATCCCCGCCCCCCCACTACGTTTTTCTCCCTCTCTCTCTCTCTCTCTCACTGCTCTGAGGTTAACTGCTGTGACGCAGGTTCTCTAAACAATACTACCTTACCGTAAACAACAGCTCATCTCTCGCACAGGCTGAAGTAAAAAATAAAGACGGAATCGCTAATGGCGGCGACAAAAGCCAGATTGCGGTGGATGTGGTGGTTACCCCATCAGTTTTATTTTGTTGAATTACTTAACCTTCCTCACAGCTAAAATGACTATGTCAGACATCTCCCTGGAAGATAAGTGAGAAAAGAAACACAACAAAAGAATCACGGCTATTACTGTGGTGATCTACAAACAACTATAATCTGGTCTAAGGCATCAGCCTCAAAGCTATTTCCATTTATCTCGGGCGCAGGGCTTCTCTGGTGAATGTGTCAAGGCCCTTGACCACTACTTCAACAACATACATCAGTAACCTGCCCCCATCCCCCACTTCAACACAAATAACACACACATACCCATTCATATATGTAGTGACACACAAAGGCGAATGCGCTCTTTTTTCTCAGAATAACGTGGATCATTTCACCACAATGTATAGTACTGCCAGGGACACACACTACACTCATCACAGCCAGGTGACCCCCAGACATCACCACCAGCCCAGCAGGAATGGCAGCTATGCAGGCTGCCATTCTTTAATGGCACCTTGCCTCTTATTTACTGATCCTGGGGCATGCATCATTTACTCTGAAGCCACTGGTTTTTGTCCACCTGTCACCTGACCCCTTCCGCCACCGTTGGAGGGGGCATGGGGCTCAGGTGGCATAAGAAGGGGGGGGGGGGCATTCAGGCCATCACTAACCCTCAGTGGTTATACATCACAGACACTGCAAAAATACCCCTCTTAAAATATATGCATAAATATATGCATAAATAAATAAATAAATATATATATGTTAAGATTTTTTACATGGCTGGGTTGCATGACTTGAAAGAAAAAGTCTCAATATTAAATGATTTGATCTTAACAACCATGTAATTAAAGGTATGTAATGTAGACAGTGAAGGAAGCAGGAGGGGAGACATCTTGGTCAGAGCTGAGGGAATCTGAGGACAGGAAAGGTGGAGTCAGGTATTAAAAGACCCAAATATTCTAACAGTAAAACACGAGAGCTGCGGTGCCCTTGTCCCTCACTCTAGGCATGTCAGAGCATGAACCAAAGCTAGAGTTTACGCTTGAGTGGGAACTAAAAAAGTTGACATTATGTTTTGTTTATTAAAAGGGATTACCGGTATTTAGTCAGTAATGTGATATCCCCTTCAACAGAGATCCTTGATGTCAACAACACAAAAATGGTTGTTTTAAGACTAGAAAATGTATTTCAGTGATTATTCAAATCCAATTCTTCTTAACATTGCACATGCACTTAAAAAATAAGTCATTCTCTTTACAGTGACTTCAATGGCAGGATTTCTGATGAGACCAGACTGACATGACTCTCTGCAAGTCTACTCCATACAACAGTGCAACACTTCATTGGACCCTTTTTCTATATCCAGCCAGCCTTTCCCTGCTCACTTTCTAATCAGGGAAAGGGAGGGTTAAGGGGCGGCTGGCCAAGAGGACTGAAGAATCTTACTAGGATGTAATCCCGTCCAAGTGGCACTGGCTCTTTCTTCTCTCTTGTTAGGGCTCCTTTGTGAGGCTCCAGAGCTTGGGGCCCGGAAGGGAGCAGAGGATGTGCAGTGGATGTGGCAGTAAGGCCTGGGGAGAGGTGAGGGTGGGGGTCGGGGTAGAACCTACACTGCAAAAAACCCCAAAAAAACAAAAAAACTGCCCACCATAACAAGCCATTTATTCCAACAGAAATTCATAATATTTTTTTTAAGTCAGAGAAGCCTCAACCATGATGAGATCATTTCACTTACATCAAATTATGTATTTCAATATTTGTGCTGTTAAAAGATCAAATTGATATGGCTTTCTTGGACACTGCACCTGCTTAACATCCCGATAATCTATTAATATTATTCCAAACAAATACCTGTTGCTGTTTATAAAAATGGGTTGTGACTAATTGTAATCTACTCATCTGGTGCTTATTGTTTTGATCAATCAATGTCAAAAATAGTGAAAAATTCCCTCTCAAATTCCAAGTTGAGCAACAATCCAGAGCTGAAAGATATCTAATTTAAAATTTTAATGTAGAAAAACAAACTTTAATGCAGAATTTAGATTTGTTTTTGCTATTAGCTCCATTTGCTATATTACACAGAAACTTCTGCATGTGGATTCAATGTCTTGCTGATGGACGACAGGTTCAACAGGTGACATCCTGATGCCGAAACAGCATTTAGTTGGTTAGCACAGTTATAAATCACAGTACTTTCTTATGTGGTGTGTCTGGCTTCAATGAGGGCAGACACACCCAACCACTGAATATCTGTGATATTAACACAACACTGGTTTGTCATCTGGAAGTCATTTAGAGAGTTAGTGATCTATGACAAATGGGTATGTATCCTATTAAAATAAACACATTGGAATCCAAAATCCATATACATGCAGTTTTTTTCTTCTCTGCCTCCCTGCACATCTGTCTCCTTACATACGAAGGGTCCACGTGCATGTCTCCTCCTCCGAAAATGAATGGCTTATGTATCCATACCGATACATGTGTATATATCTTTTTTATTGAAGCCTGTTTGTATGACAGCAGTGTCACTGGACCATCTGTGCATACTCCACATGATAGCGCCTGTCTTTCTGCTCCTCTGAAGTGAAGCTGCCTAGTTAGACAGACAGTAAAGGGGCGGGGGCGGGGGCTCAGTAGGAATGCCGCCCTGTGTATTGTTTGTAAAAATAAACCATCTGGACAAAGATATTTGAAGAGAATTTATATTAAACAGCTGCAAAAGCAAGCTTCTGTGTGTGGAGTGGTGATGCAACAGGACCACACCGTAAGTCTGAATATGATCATCTTCCAGGGCAAGGGAATAAAGAAATCAGAGAAGAAGATGTTTGACTCGGGCTGGGACTAATGCCTTACTCACTACTTGGAGCCACAGTGGAAGTTAAAACAGGAGACTGCTTGAGTGTGGCGAGGGATCCTCCAGCAGACAGGTTAAAGTGGGACGGCATCGTTTTGCAGTGGGGCAAACCTGGGTGCACAGGAAAGCCCGAACAAGTAAAGCTGAGACACTCACCCAGTTGCTGGCACATCACAAGGAGCAGATGTGGAGGGCCAAGAAGCCTGCTCCATGCAACCGGCCATCTGGCCAAGCTAAATATTGCCTCAGTGCACCCCCATTCTATTTGCCTTTGGCGCATTTGTATTGTCCATGGTCACACATAGGTACACTCCAATCACTGTCGACAGGGAGGGGGATTTATGGAGGTGCCATCAGGGTGATTAGTTCCACTGGTAAACAATGGCCTACCCTTGTTGTGTTTGACTCTGTGCGCTCTACAGCAGGCGTGAATGGCACGCAGCAGAACAGCACTCCCACTACTCAATGGTGTCTGTCTCTTTCTGCTAAAGTAACATCAAACAAACACTGCAAACAAAGGGGGCTACTAAACGCAGACATGGAATCAAAGGGTTGGTGTCCGCACAGAGGGACTGCAACACTTCACTGGTTCCAAAATGCCTCCTGCACAGTGTGGCCAACATTTCTGGACACAAACAATTGAGTGAAGCATAGCTGAAGAGTTGGGCCAGCTGTATCATACAAAAGGAAAATAATTACCACTTGTTGCATGTGGCTTGAGACATCTATGATAAAAGGCAAGGGTTAGCACATTTGCAGTTTTCTGTATTATTAACTGAATTACATGTCAGAGCTGCCGCTGTTCTGTTTCAGAACACAGACTTCAGCATACACACAGTGTTGTACTGTTTAGTCATGATTTAACTTAACAGGTGTCAGCTGAACACTAAAACTATCCACAACATGTAACTTTTAGTAACCTTAGATAGTCAAGGTAAACAATTGTGGAAATAAGACACAAAAATGTGACATTTAATTAAAAGTAAAATCAAGTTCACACCCTAACAAGTTCCCCAGCCTGTACCAATCACTATTTTTCACATTATTGACATTAATTTCCCTGTTTACAACATCTTGCGAGACTTTCTGGGATCAAGAAACATCCTGATAAGGATAAATTTGCCAAACTGAAACTCTGTTTGTGCTCATCCTTAGAGCACAGATTATAATTATTCAACACATTAGTTCACTTCCAGTAACTTTTTTGTAAGTATGTTTTTCAGTGCAACTGTTATGATTAATATCTTTTAAGATATTCATCACAGGGTCCACTACACACATACAGTACTGTCCTGTTGAGCTGTTGGAGAGTCCTTAGTTTTGGGACAATGGAAACACTTTAATTGACTATCAGCAGTCTTGCATTCTTCTATTTGGGCTTGCGTTATACCTCTTGAACAGTCCATTTTTGCACCAAGGGTTACAAGCTTTCCCCTTGTTAGGATCCTTTTTTTCCCCCTCTGTGGCATTGACACAACTACAAGTTAAACTGGACAATTTATGGACACAAACTTTGTTGAAGACGTTGCTGCTATCAAACCTCATGTAGGTGTGGTTAAAATATCTCAGCCTCCTGTCCTGTCAGGAGTCTGATCAATAAGGTGTTCATGTCAATATTAGCTCATTACAGCTATATCAAGAACTGCCAAAATGGAGAAGATATGATATGACATGATATGACAATGGTGACAGGTTTATTTATATATATTTTTTCAACTCTAAAGCTAGTTCCTGCTCAGGACACATTAACTGTTTAACTATTAACCTTAACTATTTTTAAGGGTCCTTATCAAAAAGATTCTTAACATGTTCATGTTAATAAAAGAAACAGTATTAGCAGATATATTGCTGGTGGATTTTAAGAACTTTCAAACATTGATATTGGTATCCGTTTTTAAAAGTACTGGTCAGACTATAGTCAAGGTCACTCCCATAAAAACTTTTTGAATATTTTTTTAATGGATGTGTATGGTTGGTGTGTATGGTTTTAATGTTGTATAGTAATATGGTTACTGTGCTGTTAGGAATGTGGTGCAATATATAGAATTCAGGCGCCACAACTGGTTACAACTGTCCTCTTAGGACAAAACCAATAGGAGGGCCTTGCTCCTCCTGCCCTCCTTGTGTCAGTGCCGCGGGCCTCCACTGTAGGATAAAGACTTATCTAAAGACATAAAAAAATGCATCCGTCATTAGTCTCACCTTGGTCTGCTTGCATCACAGACCAGGCATTCCATGTCCTCCTCTAATCATCCGAGGACCAATATCCTGCAATTAGTTCAGTTTCCACACTCTGCCCTCAGGTCCTGCTTCAGCCTGGGAAATGGGATCCAGTCCCTTCCTAAGCCTCGGCTTTGGTGCTGCAGAGCACGAAACACACTCACAGTGCTGCCTGCCAGCCATGATGTGGTTGTTATCTTATGTTTGCATGGGAAACACATGTAGTCAGTACTTTCCTTTCATATGTGGCATGTTAGTTAGCACAGACAGGTTGGCAGGGCGGGCTAAGGATTAGAGAGACTCCCATAATGGTTAAGTCCAGCTAAGTGTAATGTCAAAGTTTTCCTAAGCAGCGTACATGCCTGAGTGTGTAAATTCCTGAAATGCAAAATGCACAGCCTGCTTGCTATGATGTGGTTAATTCTTCATGGGAAAATATAAAAAACAGGTAACTCTCTTTCATGTTCCAACACGCTGGTTATCAGACAGAGAGCATGTTGTGGTTCCGTCTACATGTATGACTGTGAAGCATAAATAGGGTCAGTCAGAGTTTGCCAGCACAGGAACTCTTCTGTCGATGACCACTGGATTTGGATCATATTAACTTCAAATAGCACACAGGCGCACTTGTACAGTTGTTTGTATAATAGGAAGTGTGCACGCATGCATCAGCGAGCCCCTGCTTATCCCATCACAAGGAGTTAATAATAGCTGCAGAATACTGCTCTTTAGAATGTGCTTTTAATTGGTTTATAAATTCTGCCAATTATGCAGCGGAATTCCCCCCGAGGAGTCACCTTCACTAATCTGCTTCAAGCCTAAGTGGAATCAAACAGGCCGGTGTCATGGAGTCAAAGACTGTCGCGAGAGAAGGTTGCGGACAGCAGCCGTGTGTTCGTGTGTGTCTGTTTGCCCACATATATGTGTGTATGTGTGTCTGAACAGAAGATGGCTGTCCTGCAGCCTGGCAGATCATGTGAATACGACAGACCAATTGGATTAGCAGATTACCACAAGATTTGCCCTATGACCTCTGGAAGGCACTCAGACGGCCATGTATTTGGCTGACTGACGCTGGTACAGGCTGTCGCTTCCTCCCACACATATACAGTGTATACACACACATAGGCAAGGTAACGGTCTAACCTTTCCCTGCCTGGAAGGACATAGATAAACAGGACACTATAACTTAATGTTCCTGCTTCAGGAGGATTACAAGTATGAGGGAGATTAGCCCATCCACTACAACAATAAGCAGGGTTAAACCCAAGTATTCTCAAGTGCCAACCCTAATGCAGCAGTATTAAACTGCAGGTACAGACAACAACAGTGAGACTTAGCAGATCATAGGGCTAGTGTTGTTTGTGTAACAGTCGCCACCATCTTTTCATTAAGAGCCATGCAAATTTTATTTCATAACCCTTGGAGTCCAAATTAACAAGATGTTTTGCCTTGCAATGCAAATATTAGGAAGTCTGAGGCCTAGGGACTATATTTTATGTAAATAAAAAAAAAGTGAAGTCAGACTGGCTATGCGAGTAAGGTATTATATTTTTAATTTGGTCACATATGGTAAGCAAGTGGCCAAGATATTAGTGGGATAATACTCTCTAAGTTTGAACAAAGTTTCCACACGCCCACATTATCCATTACAATAATAGAACTTGTTGGGTATTATCCCTTACTTACAAAAAGCTGTAGGCTGTCAACACATGCACATGTCAACCTTATGTAAGTTTAACCTGGGACATTTTTTCTTCTATATATTCATTCAGTGATGCTGGGCTCACTAGGTCACGCATGGCTACTTGTGGTTTGGAGCCAACCTCCCCAGGAGAATAAAGCAGGCTTGTTTGGCCCCGGCCGCCTTAATGTGTGGACACATTTTCTCCCAGTCAGAAAGCGGTTTGCCAGTGGCCCTCGCTGTACCTGATGACCCGCAGATCACCCCTGCCACTCAATGATGTATTTCATTTCCCATGTCTCTTGGCTGACTGACAAATACAGGTTATTCACACATGTTGCTGCTGTTGTTCCTAATCCATTACACAGCTCACATGTCCAGGTTTGCCAGTAGCTGCTCTCTAAACAAGCAGAAAAGACATAGCACCGCTGTTGCCAAAAGCCTTTGAACAAAATTACTTCCTCTCACACACCACGGCTTTAATTATGTGTTGGAGAACATAAAACAGGTCGGACAATTTGTAGTGGGAAATCATATTTACATTGAAGGGACTCAGGACATAACCAATGATTTATAAGAGGAATGTCATAATTATTTTTCTCCACCAGGCCAAGGATCTGGTTTCAGCTAATGGGTGTTGAGCTGAAAGCACTAATTAGGTTTTGTAGTCGACTGACACCGGCAAAGAAAGAGAAGGTGCCACAATAAATAAGTTCTCACCGTGTAACTCAAAGCCTGTAATTTGAGTCGATGCTCCTGTATTAGGTTGTGGGAATTATAAACGTCTCAACAAAATGCAGATAAGTAATTGCGAGGTGTCTCACCCATACTGTGGAGGGGCTCTGACAAGTATGATTACTGGAATAAGCCTGGAACAAACCTCACTGGGGGGTGGGTGCTGTATGAAATTAAAAACAAATGACATTTTACATGCCCAAGACTGCTGCTACTGTCCACCTCTATAAAAAACAACCGAGCTATCATCATAAATTTGAAACAAATATATTAGAGACTGTATTCTTAAAGGGGTATATTATATTACCATGTGCTAAATCAACACACTAAATTTCTGATTTAGGCACTGAGGAATAATAGTGATATTTTTAAGGAAATTAAGACCCAGTATAAAGATGGATTGTTCATACTTGTCCAAACATGACATAAATCACTGACTAACTTGCAGGCAAATGTTGTTTTTCTTCTTCGTGCCTGACATAAAAAGCTATAAAATTATATAAACATAGACTGTTACCTCTTTCCGTCTTGCATGAGCAAACAAAAAGGTCTGGTGGCCTGAGTGCATGACCTCTAAGGTTTGGAATTTTCCATCTCCCTTTTTGAAGAGACTTAAACATGACAATTAGAGAGCAGATCACATGACCTCTCAATTCATGGCTATTCAGTGAGAGCTGCACATCCATGCACATTCATAAACCTTTTGGCTTCCTACAATGTGAAGAACTAGTGTGGGGCTGTGCAGAGTGCTGGCCAGGTGCTCTCAGCAGGCTGTCATCTTGTGAGACACACTCAATAGTCATTAGGAATGAAGGAAGCCCTATCTCTCCATCCAGACCCATGGCCCTTAGCAAAACACACACACACACAGGCAAGTGGCACCTTCCTGTAAACAAACAACACGTAGCAGCAGGACATGGCAGCGGCTCCTCTCTCCCCCCCTCCCTTGACACTGATGGCTTATGTCCCTCATGCATTAGTACTCTCCTCTGGCTCTGGAGAGCAAACCAGCTGGGCAAGCCAGGACACCTGATGGTTGCCAGGTCGGATATTGCCAGGTCCTGAACGAACACCTTTCAACACCAGTCAAGATAAAAGTCCCTGCAGGCTATAACAGCAGGTACTACAGTAGGTAGTAATACCAGAACAAACACATGCAGAACTCTGTAACACAGGGTTTCCATAATTTGTCGAGACAAATTTGGTACAGCATGGATTTTGTGAATGTGAATATGTGAAAGACTTTTACTGTAGTCATCATCTGTCAAAATATCAATCTGTATTTCCTGAACCACACTACATCATGTCCAACTGACCAAAACCAGTCTAACATGTCCACAATGGAAAACTGACTGGCTACAATTCACTATGACAAATTCAATAACAGCAAATTTACTAACTTTTTGATTTATAATTTCTTTGATATTGCTACCGTCAACAACCAGATGTTATTATTCCTTTGTTTTTCATTATTTTTACTTGTGTGGTAGATGTTGAGCAGATGATGTAAGTATGGATAGTATTAGTAGTAGTAGTTACAAACATCCTAGTAGCTCAGCTGAATAAAGTCTCTTTGGTTCAAAACTAGTTTAAAACCTTACTAGCATTTCTTCACACAATTAAGTCTTTTGTATGTTGTAACATGAAGGAAAAAATGAACAAATCAGGAAATGGTAAAGAATCTTTCAAATCTCAAATATTAAATCCCTCATGATAAAATGAATGATTTGCATAAGGACAATGTGCTGTGCATTTTTTTTACACTGTTTCAACATAGCATTTGTAGTTGTTTACTAGCTGTGTTTCATGCCACTTTAGACTTTAATATATATATATATATATATACAGTATATACACACTGTTGCCCATAAAGTTGGAATAATTTTGTTTTCAGACACAATCCTCTGTTTA